>NW_026463860.1:0-65159 GCF_021730395.1 Mercenaria mercenaria
TCCCGGCAGCCTGTTCGATAGGGAGCTTTTGGGAACAAAAAGCCAGGGTGGAATTTTTCTTCCCCCTTTCGAACTGAAAATTTAATATTCTGTTTTCATTTTCAAAATGCGGGAATACCGCCACTTTGGCCATAGGGGGTTCCGGTCCCACCGTATCGAAGCTGCCTGGCAGCCTTTTGGTACGGAGCTCTTGGGAACCCGAAAAGCCATGTGGGGAAGTTCTCCCCCTTCTGACTAAAAAAATTAATTTTTCTGTCTTCTTTTCATTACTGCAGGAATACCGCCACTTTGGGCCATAGGGGGTTTCCCGGTCCCGTCGGTATCAACCCCCGGCGCCTCTTAATATTAGCTTTTGGGGAACAGAAAACCTTGTGCGGAATTTTTCCCCCTTTCTGAACTATAAAAATTGTCTTCTTTTTCATACTCAGGAAGTACCGCCAATTTGGGCCATACGGGTTCCCGGGGTCCCCCATACGAGCGCCGGGCACCTTTTGGTACGGGGCTTTTGGGGAAGCAGAAAAGCCATGTGTGGAAGTTTTCCCCCCTTCTGAACGATAAAATATTCTGTCTTCTTTTTCATTACTGCGGGGAAGTACCGCCACTTTGGCCTAAGCGGGTTCCTGGGTCCCGGGCCGGTATGAATGCCCCTGGCAGCCTTTCGTACTGACCCTTTTGGGGAAGCAGAAAACCCTTTGGCGGAAGTTTTCCCCCCTTTTTGAATTAAAATTTAAAAACCGGGTTTTTGTTTTCAAAAAATGCAGGAAGTAGCCCTTCACCTAAGGGATTCCTGAGTGCCACCCGATCTAATGCTCTGGAGCTCTTCAATATGTACTCTTGGGGAAGAAAAAACCCTGGCGGAAGTTCTTCCCCCTTTTCTAAAATGAAAATTAAATTTTCTTTTTCTTTTTCATATGCGGGAAGTCCCCGCCAATTTGGGTTTATAGGGGTTTCTGGGGCCACCAATCAAATGCGTCTGGCACCTCTTTGGTACTGAGCTTTTGGAAGCAGAAAACCCCTGTGTGGAAGAAAACCTCCCTTTCGAAAAAATTTAATTTTCTGTCTTCGTTTTTACTGCAGGAAGTACCCCCAATTTGGCCATAGGGGCCCCTGGGTCCACCATATCAAAAGCTCCCCTGGCAGCCTCTTCGAATTGAGTTTGGGAAGAAAACCCTTGTGGGGAAAGTTCCCCCCCCCTTTTTGAACTTAAAATTAAATTTCCCGGCTTTTTTTTTCATTACGCAGGAAGACCCCACGTTCACCATAGGGGGATTCTGAGTGCCCCGGGTATCGAATGCTGCCTGGTAGCCTTTTTGGTACGTGATCTCGGGAAGCAGAAAACCCATGGGGGAAGTTTTTCCTCCCTTTTGAACTGATAATAAATTTTCGTCTTGTTTTATTACTGCGGGAAGTACCCCCACATTGGCCTATAGGGGTTCCTGGGTGCACCGGTACGATGCTGCTGGCAGCCCTTCGATATGAGCTCTTGGGAAAGCAGAAAACCCAGGGGGAAGTTCTCCCCCCTTTCTGAACTGATAAAAATTTTTCTTCTTTTCTTTACTGCGGGAAGACCGCCACATGGCCTATACGGGTTCGGGGTGCCCCCATTTGGAATGCTGCTGGACCTTTTTGGTACGTAGTTTTTTGGGAAGCAGAAAAGCCATGTGCAAAAGTTTCCTCCCTTTCGAACTGAAATTAATATTTTCTTCTTTTTATTACTGCGGGAAAGTACCGCCACTTTGGCCTATAGCGGGTTTGGGTGGGGCCCGGATGAATGCTCCTGGCAGCCTCCGATTTTGGCTTTTGGGAACAGAAAAGCTGTGGGAAGTTCTTCCTCCCTTTCTGAATTATAATAATTTTCCCCGGCTTTTTTTTCATTACTGCAGGAAGTCCCCCGCCCCGTTCACCTATAAGGTTTCCCTAGTCCCTCCGGTACGAATGCTGCCTGGAGACTTTTAAATTTGTGGCTCTTGGGAAGCAGAAAACCCAGGCGGAAGTTTTTCCCCTTTTTAATTTATAATTTAATATTCCGGCTTTTGTTTTCTTTACGCAGGAAGTACCGCCCCGTTCCCCAAAGAGGATTCCTGGGCCCCCGGTATCGAATGCTCCCCGGTAGACTCTTCAATATGTAGCTTTTGGAAGCGAAAGGCTGGCGGAAGTCCCCTCCCTTCGAACGAAAATTTAAATATTCTGCTTCGTTTTCATTACTGCGGGAAGTACCGCCACTTTGGGCCAAAGGGGGGTTCCGGGTCCCACCGTATCGGTGTGCCTGGAGCCTGTTCGATAGTGGTTTGGGGAAGCAAAAAGCCAGGGGAAGTTCTTCCTCCCGTCGAACTGATAATTAATATTCTTCTTCGTTTTCATTACTGCGGGAAGACCGAAATTTGGCCCATGGGGTTCCTGGTGCCGCCGGAAATCGAAGGCCGGCACTCTTCGATATTGACCCTTTTGGGAAAAGCAAAACCCTTGTGCAGAAATTCTCCTCCTTTCGAACGTTTAATTAATATTTGTCTTCGTTTCATTATGCAGGAAGTACCGCCACATGGCCTAAGCGGGTTCCGGGGGCCCACCAGTAGTTTGCTGCCCCAAAGGCCTTTTTGGTAGTGACCGGGGGGGAAAAGCAGAAAAGCCTGGGGAATTTCTTTCCCCCTTTTTTGAACTTAAAAATTAATATCTGTTTCTTTTTCATTACGGCGGGAATACCCCCCACAGGCCTATAGGGGGTTTTCCGGATGCCCCCGGTTCGAAGCTGCCTGGCACCCTTTTCGATATCTGAGTTTTGGGAACAGAAAAGCCTGGGAAGTTCTTCCTCCTTTCTGAACTTATAAAAAATTTTCCGGCTTTTTTTTATTACTGCAGGAAGTACCCCCACGTTCACGTATAGAAGACCCCTGGTGCCCCCGGTTCGAAATGCTGCCTGGTAGACTCTTAATAGTGAGCTCGGGGAAGCAGAAAAGCCATTGGGGAAAGTTTTTCTCCCTTTCGAACTGAAATTAATATTCTGTCTTGTTTCATTCCTCAGAAGTACCGCCCATGGCCTTAGGGGGTTCCCGGGTGCCACCAGTACGAATGCTTTTGGGCAGCCCTTGGATGAGGGGGGGGAAGCAGAAAACCCCCTTGGGGGAAAGTTCTTCCCCCCTTTCTGAACTGAAAATTAAATTCTGTTTTTTTCATTACTGCAGGAAGTCCCCGCCACTTTGGCCATAGCGGGTTCCGGGGTGCCGGGGATCGAATGCGCCTGGCAGCCTTTTCGATATTGAGCTTTTGGGGAAGCAGAAAAGCCTTGTGGGAAGTTTTTCCCCCCTTTTCAAACTGAAATTTTAATATTCTGTCTTTTTTTTCATTACTGCGGGAAGACCCCCAATTTGGCCCTATAGGGGTTTCCTGGGTGCCCCCATATCGTTTGCTGCCGGGCAGCCTTTTGGTACGTGACTCTTGGGGAACAGAAAACCATGTGTGGAATTTTTTTTCCTCCCTTTTGAATGATAATTAATATTCTGTCTCGTTTCTTTACGCGGGAAGTACCGCCCTTTGGCCAAGGGGGTTCCCGGTGCCCCAATCGAATGCTCCCTGGCACCTTTTTGGGTACGGGCCTTTTGGGGAAGCAAAAACCAAGGTGGAAGTTTTCCTCCCTTTCTGAACTAAAAATTTAAATATTCTTTGGTTTTCATTACTGCAAAAAGTCCCGCCCTTGGCCTTAGGGGGGTCCCGGGCCACCGATATCGAATGCGCCTGGCAGCCTCTTCGATATTAAATTTGTGAAGCAGAAAAGCCATGTGCGGAAATTCTTCCTCCCTTCTGAATGATTTTAATATTCTGTCTTCGTTTTCTTTACTGCAGGAAGTACCGCCACTTTGGGCCCTATAGGGGGTTTCCGGGGTGCCACCAGTATCAAAATGCTGCCTGGCACCTTTTTGGTACGAGCTCTTGGGAAGCGAAAAGCCATGTGTGGAATTCCCCTTTCCCTTTTGAACTAAAAATTAATATTCTGTCTTCGTTTCATTACTGCGGAAGTACCGCCAACATTGGCCATAGCGGGTCCCGGGGTCCCACCGTACGAAGCTGCCTGGCAGCCTCTTCGATATCTGAGCTCTTGTGAAGCAGAAAAGCCATGTGCGGAAGTTCTTCCTCCCTTTCTGAACTGATAATTAATATTCTGTCTTCGTTTTCATTACTGCAGGAAGTACCGCCACATTGGCCTATAGCGGGTTCCTGGGTGCCACCAGTATCGAATGCTGCCTGGCAGCCTTTTTGGTACGTGAGCTCTTGGGAAGCAGAAAAGCCATGTGTGGAAGTTCTTCCTCCCTTTCTGAACTGAAAATTAATATGTGACCATGACTGAGAAAATGAGTCCAGATGAGGAAATTTGACATTTTCAGGTTTTTGCATATTTAGAAAGTATACCCATTCAGAAATAAATCCTGAAAATTTCAGATCAAAATCTTCAAAATGTCAGTTTTTGACAGATTTGTAACATATATATTAAAAAATAAAAACAGAACATTTCAGTTATTCTTTCTTTCTAGTTTATTTCTCACCTACTGGTAATGGCTAACAATTCTGAAATAAATTTATCTTCTGTTACAATTGCATGATATATAAAGATCCCTTCTTTTTAAACAAAAAATGATAATCAACTAAAATCTACAACAATTTCTATAAAAATATTTCCAAATTGTGTTACCATGGCAACAAAATATTAAATTCCTTTTCTATGATAAAACTTTAAAAAAACTTGTTCACTTAAAGTAAGGACTTTAAAAAGTAAAATATTAGAAGATACGTATTTATAAAAAATTCTGAAAATTTTACATGAAAATATTAAGAATGTTTGGTTTATGACAAATTTTGTAACATGGGTAATAACCATAAGAATAAGTTAGATTTTGCATTGTTTCTTCGTAAGTTGGCTTTTAGATGCTGGTAATAAATGACTATTTTGGAAAAAAAGAACCTTCTGTTACTATAAAAAAAAAATTCTTGTGATGCTTTACTTTAAAAAAGAAAAATATTTTCTAGAAAACATTATTCAAATTGTGTTACCATGGCAACATAGCATTAAATTCCTTTTTCTACAATAGAACTTAAAAGCAAAAGCTTAATTTGAAATAAAGTTTCTTATAAGTTTAAATTTCGAAGTATATGTATTCGAAAGTAAAATTTGAAAGTTTTATGTGAAAAAAGATATTTAAAAAGTTTTGGTTTATGACAGATTTCGTAAACACGGGTAATAACCACAAGAATAAACTATTTCAGTCGTTGTTTCTTCAGTTTTGTGTTTTCACTTTTTGGTATCACTCGCTATTTTAAATAAATGAATCTTCTTTAGAAAGAATATTTAGAATTCATTGAAGTGCAAACATCTAGCTGGCTAAAGTCCTTCACCATTTCTTAAAACATTATTAAATTATGTTACCATGGCAACATATGCATTTGATTCTATTTTCTATCATAATACTTTAAAAAAGAGCTAAATTTGGAAAGTGTTGTCAGATAACGTGAATATTATAAAGTGGTATGTATTCAAAAATATTATATCAAAATTCCATGTTAAAAAAATTATAATGGTTTGTTTATACAGCGTTTTGTAACTTGAAAAACAACTATAAGAAATAAACATTTCTGTCATTGTTTCTTCATAAACTTGCCCTTTAACCTGCCTGGGGGCGGGGGGCCGGTAATAAATGACTATTTTTGAAATAAAAGAAACATATAATTAACTAATTGATTTTTTTTTTTAATTGTTTATGCTATTTTAAAGTAGAATACTAAAAAGTATATCTAATTAAAAATGTTTCCATATTTTTCTAAGACAATTGAGTTACCATGGCGATCAGATGTTTAATTTCCTTTTTCCTAACAATAATTCTTAAAACAAGAGCTATTTTAAAAAAGTATTTCTATAAATTAAAATATTTAAAGTTAAAGTATTCATGAAAGAAATCTGAAAATTCACATAAAAACTTATAAAAATAACAAAACAAAAAAAAGTAACAAAAGTATTTATCGTAAGAATAAACATTTCAGTCATCCCTTTCCTCATAGTCTGTTTTTTTTCACTGTCTAGTTAATAACTGACAATACAGAAAGAAAGTGCACATACTTTTACCATAACATCATATCCTGAAGAACCTAAATGAAATACAATCTTAAATTCAATGAAAATATAATATGAATTATTGTATACCATGGCAACATACAACAAAATTCCTTTATCTAAAAATACATTAATTAATTAACACAATACATAACTTTTGATGAAGGTAACACTGCAACACGCTCCTGGGGAAAAGTAAATATTTAATTCCAGCCAATACATTAATGAGGAATCTGAAACAACAACCTTTACTGATGTTTAACCTTAACAGCTAAACACATCTATATGCACCGCAAAACAGGCTAAAATAAAGAGTTTGTGTAATAAAACTTTGAATCACAAACAACAATTTTCTATCTTTACTTCTCTATCCTTATTTCAGTTCTCAAGAAAAACTCGTCAATCACAATTTCAGTTTTCAGTTCAAGTGGTCTGGTACAAACAGATCCTTTGCCTTTCTGACATATACATTCTCCTATGAGTTCAAACAGGTACCATTGACAGGCTTGAGTCATTCCATGTCAATAATAACATCGTTTGGCAGAGGGAGTATGAATTTAGTAAGTAACTGTCTCAACTGGATTGTCACTTTTAATAACACTAACAATCGCAGGGTGTTTCTGCAGACATGATAAAGTGGTAATACTTGAATTATCTTCTTCAAAGTTTAAAATATGTGGTACGATACAATATTGTGATAAGATATTTCTCTCGGTAGAAGTATGACAGGATTAAAAATCATTGTTATGAACCAACTGTGCAATGCTATGACCTTTCTTTGATGACTGACACACTGAGTCAGCAATAACATGTATAATAAAAGCCTCCCTTTCACATTCACCCTCCTCCACTGATTCTTCTAAATTCAAAAGTGCAAGTCAGATGTCAAACTTTGCATGGTCCGTGATCATTGTTTGAATATTCAATCGATCTGTGATTTTCCTGTAACAAATAATAAAACAATTTATTTAAATAATTTTAACTGGAGTCACTTTATGTCATAAAAGCAGAGATATCACTATTTATAATATTATTCATACAACCAATCTCAAAAATACTGAACAGACTGAGAACAGAGTGCTGTCAGTATATAACATCTACTTTGTTTTGTAGAATCTTGATTACCTGCATATAGGATGTATCTAAACACATTAATAGCATTTATAGTAGTTTTAACCCTTAAACCTGCTAAATTTGCAAAATGGACTACTTCATCTTAAAAAGAAGAACAGTACCATCTATAGCATAAAGGGGGTTCTCATAGAAAATATGCTGACTAAATATCAAACACTGACAGATCATGATCAGACTGCACAGATGTGCGTGGCTGAATGAAATCTGCACTGGTTTGCAAAGGCTGACAAGCCAGCCTCCATGCAGCCTAAGGGTTAAAAGTATACAACAGTTTCAACAGCTATCAAAAATGGTTGTTTACCTAGTAAAGCTTCTCCACAGACCATACCACAGCAAGATGTTATTTCTATTCTAGCTAGCAGCAATGTCAAAATGTAATACCAATACAGGTAGTGATGTACCCTGCCTCACAAGTTTGTCTGCCCCTAAACCAATTGAGTTGCTTTCATAAACAAGAGGGAAACAACAATGCCTTCCTGAAAAAAGATTTAAAAGTCTTGTAAAAAAATCTGTTATTCTTCATGTATCTCAGGAACCATTATAGAGTCTTCATTCTAATCCATATACTGGTGCAAATAAAACAGGTAAAAAATTCCTCACATCCCCAATTTCTAAGTCAAGAATGGGTTTAATTAAATTTGAAAATAATCCCCTTACAATTAAACTAAATTACAATTAATTGTTACTTCAAATGAATTACTTAAAATTCCTATTATTTAGAACTCTTCAATAACATAATTGAGATATCAATTTATACACATGTACATGTAGTGATAACATTTCAAATTATCCATGTACTTATTTGAGGTGCCACAGACTTTTCTCAGGCTAATAGCCAATTAATGAAGACTTTTAAACAAACTGATCCTCCTCAAAACCGATTGTTTGAAATTAAATTTCAATAATGTTCAGTTTTGTATCATTTATAAGTCCATTCAATAGTCATAGTACAATGTACAAACATTGTACAATTCATTAGTGTAGAAGTAGACTTAAATTTGTATGGCTCCAACAAAAACCTAGACAGAGGTATAATTAAATAATAAATTGCAATAAAATTATAATAGGAGCCATTAGTCTGCATGTTATATTACCTATTTCCACAAAGCACATACAAAATAGGTTATCATTTTCTCAGATCTTAAAAGTAAACAGACCATTTCCTGGCTGTTGTAGGGTATATGAACCAGCTGTAGTGAATGAACCATCAAAGGAACAAGGAATATAATCTGAAAAGAAGATACAATACATGTACTGTACACATCAACTAAAAATCAAAAACTGAATACTTAATTAAAAATTGACTGTGAAAAAAGTTTTCATTACTTACCACAAAATCCTTTAAAAGTTATTATACTATGAATCTATTTTAAAGAATCATAAATTGTTTTTACACACAGCAAGGCTCATAATTTTTTACAAATAAGAATTTCATTATATCTATAAATTCCCACTATCCATATACAATCATCCTGTTACAAAAACATTCTGAAGATCAAACAATAATGGAAAGAGAGTAATCAGCAGAACAGAAATAACATGACTTATGAGACCCCACAGCAAAACAGTTTACCATTATATAAATGGAAGCTCCGACATCCGGTAACCAGAAACCTAGCCAGTGTTTTAGCCAACCGGTAACAGGACCCTAGCCACCCAATCCAATAGGGGTTTTCTAGCTCCGGTAATCATTAAAAATATTGTCTGAATAATGAGACTCTTAACAGGTGATTATTCAAACCTTAGTAAGCCAAAAAAATATGATACAATAAATATTATTCATTACAGTATTCATATATAAAAGAATCGCCGAACAGCTGGAAAAACATTCCGCGAGAGGCTAGTCGTCTTGTTGCCGGACAGCGTCGAATGCAGGGTAAGGCGTCCAGTTACCGGACAGTCTACATATTTCCTTTAAAATAACCTTGGATACTACTGTGAGAGGGGACTTTTCAGGAAATGATGTTGACACAGGCAGGCAACTCTAAAAGTCTGCAATCAAATTTATTATTTTTCATAGCTACAATAATTTGTATTTTCCATACTAATTCTTTCTATGGCAATGAAAAAATTATGAATGAATCCTGTCACCTTGAGTAAGAAAGCTGCCTGCCTTCAATAATACTATGTGATAACCCAACTGGCCATTTAAATTTAAAAACACAGGCATAAATGAAATCATCTGTGTGTTAGTGGCCACAAGATAAATTTCATAATTTCCCTCGGTATGTTTTGGATTTCACTTCCGGGTAAAGACAGACCATATTCAGGTGAAAGTTTCAATAATATTTAGAGAATCTACATAACAACTGTTTTATAAACGGTACTTATCAAAATCAGTAAACTGTATACACATCTCAGATCCTCAACGCGAACAAAATGTAGTTAAACAAAAGTAAACTTCACATGCCTTCCCTTAAAAAATTCCCGAAACCGAAACATACAGTAGCGAAGGGGAAACACTGATTATTGAAAATGAAAAATTTATGTCTCAGGCGTAATACCCACTATTTTTTTTACAGGTCTGATGCTAAATATTCTTACTCTACTAGGCTGTTATCAGTCATGTAACAAGCAGTCGAACTTAACGGTCAAACTTTGCTCATTAAAACATGTGTAAGAAAGCTGCTCGCGTAACTTGGCGCACTTTAGACGTCGTTCTCTCTCTCATAATCGTCATGCCGCATCTGCGACCGATTACAAAGAACGACTCACAAATTCGGCTTTGGTTTTCATTACTGCTCGCAGGAAGTACCGCCACACTTTCACCATAGAGGATTCCTGAGTGCCACCGGTATCGAAGCTGCCTGGTAGACTCTTCATATGTGACTCTTGTGAAGCAGAAAGCCATTGAGGAAGTTCTCCTCCCTTTCTTAACTTGATAATTAATATTCTGTCTCGGTTTTCAAGACTGCAGGAAGTACCGCCACAATGCCATAGCGGGTTCCTGGTGCCACCAGTATCGAATGCTGTCTGCAGCCTCTTTGAACGTGAGCTCTTGGAGCAGAAAAGCCATGTGTGGAAGTTCTTCCTCCCTTTCTGAACTAAAATTAAATAATTCTGTCTCGTTTTCATTACTACTGCAGGAATACCCGCCACATTGGCCAATAGCGGGATCCTGTGCCACCGTACCGAATGCTGCCTGGGCAGCCTCATCGATATCTGATCTCTTGGAAGCAGAAAAGCCTGTGCGGAAGTTCGTCCTCCCTTTCAGAACTATAATTAATATTCCAGGCTATTGTTTTCATTACCGCAGAAGTACCAGCCACGTACACCTGGATAAGATGATTCCCTGAGGGCCACATGTGTATCGAATGCTGCCTGTAGACTCTTCAATCATGAGCTTTGAAGGTCAGAACAGCCATGTGCGGAAGTTCTTCGCCACTTTCTGAACTGAAAATAAAATTTCTGTCTTCGTTTTCCATTACTGCAGGAAGTACCGCCACATATTGGCCTATAGCGGGTTCCTGGTGCCACCGTATCGATGCCTGCCTGGCAGCCTCTTCGATATGTGAGCTCTTGGGAAGAGAAAAGCCATGTGTAGGAAGTTCCACCCCCCTTGCCTGACGGATAATTAATATTTCTGTCTTCGTTATCATTACTGCAGGAAGTACCCCGCCACAATGGCCAATAGAGGTTCCAGGTCCGCCGGTATCGAATCTGCCTGGCAGCCTCTTCGATCATCAGAAGCTCTTGGGAAGCAGAAAAGCCTTGTGCTGAGTTCTTCCTCCCTTTCTGAACGTATAATAATATTCCAGGCTTTGTTTACATTACTGCAGAAGTACCCGCCCACGTTCACCTAGAGGATTCCGAGTGCCACCGGTAACGAATGCTGCCTGGTAAGACTCTTCAAATGGAGCTCTTGGGAAAGCAGAAAGCCCATGTGCAGAAGTTCTTCCTCCCTTTCTGAACTGATAATTAATATTCTGTCTTCGTTTCATAACTGCAGGAAGTACCGCCACATTGGCCTATAGCGGGTTCCTGGGTGCCACCAGAATCGAATGCTGTCTGGCAGCCTCTTTGGTACGTGAGCACTTGGGAACACGAAAAGCCATGTGTGGAAGTCTTCTCCCTTTTCAGAACTGAAAATTAATATTCCTTCTTCGTTTTCATTACTGCATGAAGAACCGCCACATTGGCCTATAGCGGGTTCCTGGGGTGCCACCGGTATCGAATGCTGCTGGCTGCCCTCTTCGATAACTGGAGCTCATGGGAAAGCTGAAAAGCCTTGTGTCGGAAGTTCTTCCCTCCCTTTCAGAACTTATAAATTAAAATCCGGCATTTTGTTTCATTACTGCAGGAATTAACCGCCACGTTCACCGTATAGAGATTCCTGAGGCCACCCGTATCGAATGCCTGCCGTGGTAGACACTTCAATATGTGAGCTCTTGGGAAAGGCAGAAAAGCCATTGCGGAAGTTCTTCCTCCCTTTCTGAACTGAAAATTAATATTCTGTCTTCGTTTTTCATTACTGCAGGAAGTACCGCCAAATTGGCCTATAGCGGGTTCCTGGGTGACACCATATCGAAAGCAGCCTGGCAAGCCTTTTTGGTACTGAAGCTCTTGGGAAGCAGAAAAGCCATGTGTGAAGTTCTCTTCCTCCCTTTCTGACTGAAAATTAATATTCTGACTTCGTTTTTCAATTAACTGCAGAAGTAAGCCGCCACATTGGCCAAGCGGTTCCAGGTGCCACCGATGTCGAATGCAGCCTGCAGCCTCTTCGAAATCTGAGCTCAATGGGAAGTCAGAAAAAGCCTTGTGCGGAAGTCTTCCTTCCCTTACTGAACTGATAATAAATATCTGTCTTCGTTTCATTACTGCAGGAAAGTACCGCCACATTTGGCCTATAGCGGGTTCCTGGGAGCCACCATATCGAATGGCTGCCTGGCAGCCTATTGGTACGTGAGCTCTTGGAAGCAGAAAAGCCATGTGCGGAAGTTCATCCTCCCTTTTCTGAACTGAAATTAATATTCTGTCTTCCGTTTTCATTACTGCAGGAAGTACCGCCACATTGGCCTATACGGGTTCCTGGGGTGCCGCCGGTACGAATGCTGCCTGGCAGCCTCCTCGATATCTGAGGTCTTGGAAGCAAAAAGCCTTGTGCGGATGTTCCTTCCTCCCCTTCTGAGTTATAATTAATATTCCGTCTTGTTTTCATTACTGCAGGAAGTACCGCCTACGTTCACCAAAAAAGTATTCCTGAGAGCCCCCGGTATCGAACACGCTGCCTGTAGAACTCTTCAATAAGTTAGCTCTTGGGAAGCCAGAAAAGCCATGTGAAGGAAGTTCTTCCCTCCCTTACAGAACTGATAATTAATATTCTTGTCTTCGTATTCATTACTGCAGGAAGTACCGCCACATTGGCCTATAGCGGGTTCCTGAGTGGCCACCAGTAATCGAAGCCTGTCTGGGCAGCCTCTAGGTACGTTGAGCTCTTGGGAGCAGAAAAGCCATGTGAGGAAGTTCTATCACCCGTTTCTGAACTGAAAAATAATTATTCTGTCTTCGTTTTCATTACTGCGGAAGTACCGGCTCCACATTGGCCTCTAGCGGGTTTCCTGGTGGCCACCGTATCGAATGCTGCCAGGCAGCCTCTTCGATATCTGAGCTCTTGGGAAGCAGAAAAGCCTTGTTCGGAAGTTCTTCCTCCCTTTCTGAACTATATAATTATATTCCGGGCTTTGGTTTTCAATACTGCAGGAAGTACCCGCCACGTCACGTATAGAAGAATCTTAGGGTCCACACTGATCGAATGCTGCCTGGTAGAGTCTTCAATATGTTGAGCTCTTGGGAAGCAGAAAAGCCATGTGCGGAAGTCTTCCTCCTTTCTGAACTGAAAATTATATTCATGTCTTCGTTTTCATAACTGCAGAAGTACCGCCACCTTGGCCTATAGCGGATCCTGTGCCACCGTACGGATGCTGCCTGGCAGCCTCTACGATATTGAGTCATGGGAAGCAGAAAAGCCATGTGCGGAAGTTCTTCCTCCTTTCTGAACAGATAATTAAGATTGCTTCTTCGTTTTCATTACTGCAGGAAGTACCGCCACATTGGCCTATAGCGGGTTCCTGTGCCGCCGGTATCGAATGCTGCCAGGCAGCCTCTACATGAACTGAGCTCTATGGAAGCAGAAAAGCCTTGTGGCGGAAGTTCTTCCTCCCTTTCGAACTTATAATTAATATTCCGGCTTTGTTTTCATTACTGCAGAAGTACCGCACGTTCACCTATAGAGGATACCTGAGTTCACCGGTATCGAATGCTGCCTGGTAGACTCTTCAAAAGTGAGCTCTTGGGAAGGCAGAAAGGCCATGTGGGGCAGAATTCTTCCTCCCTTTTCAGAACTTGAAATTAATATTCTGTCTTCGTCTTTTCATTACTGCAGGAAGTACCCGGGGGGGGCGCCAAATTGGCCTATAGCGGGTTGTTTTTCCCTGGGTGGCCACCAGCATCGAATGTGCTGCCTGGGCAGCCTCTTCCGATATGTGAGCTCTTGGGAATCAGAAAAGCCATGTGCGGAAATTCTTCCTCCTTTCTGAACAGGAAAAATTAATATTCAGTCTTACGTTTTCATTACTGCATGCTGTAACCGCCACCTTAGGCCTATAGCGGGTTCCTGGGTTCCCACCGGTATCGAATGCTCGTGCCCTGGCAGCCTCTTCGATATCTGAGCTCTTGGGAAGTCAGAAAAGCCTTGTGCGGAAGAATCTTCCTCCCTTTTCTGACTTATAATTAATATTCCGCTTGTTTTCATTACTGCAGGAAGTACCGCCAACGTTCTCCTATAGATGATTCCTGAGGGCCACCAGTATCGAAGCTGCTGGTAGACTCTTCAATATGTAAGCTCTTGGGAAGGCAAGCAAAGCCATGTGCGGAATTCTTCCTCCCTTTCTTAACTGATAATTAATATTCTGTCTTTGTATTTCATGACTGCAGGAAGTACGCCACATTGGCCTATAGCGGTTCCTGGGTGCCACGGTATCGGATGCTGCCCTGGCAGCCTCTTCGATATGTTGAGCTCTTGGGAAGCAGAAAGCCATGTGCAGAAGTTCTTCCCTCCATTCTGAACTGATAATTAATATTCTGTCTTTGTTTTCCATTACTGCTGGAAGTACCCCCGGCCACATTGCCTATAGCGGGTTCCTGGTGCCACCGATATCGAATGCTGCCTGGCAGCCTCTTCGATATCTCGCTCGTGGGAACAGAAAAAAGCCTTGTGCAGAGTTCTTCCCACCTTTCTGAACTGAAAATTAATATTCTGTCTTCGTTTTCTTACTGCAGGAAGTACCGCCACAGTGGCCTATAGCGGGTTCCTGGTGCCACCGATATCGAATGCTGCCTGGCAGCCTCTTCGATATCAGAGCTCTTGGGAAGCAGAAAAGCCTTGTGCGGAAGTTCCTTCCTCCTTTCTGACTGATAATTAATATTCCGGCTTTGTTTTCATTACTGCAGGAAGTACCGCCCCGTTCGCCTATAGAGGATTCCCTGAAGTGCCACCGGTTATCGAATGCTGCCTGGTAGACTCTTCAATATGTGAGCTCTTGGAAGACAAAAAGCCATGTTCGGAAGTTCTTCCTCCCTTTCTGAACTTATAATTTAATATTTTTTTCCCGGCTTTGTTTTTCATTACTGCAGGAAGTACCGCCACATTGGCCTATAGCGGGTTTCCTGGGTGCCACGTATCGGATGCTGCCTGGCAGCCTCTTCGATATGTGAGCTCTTGGGAAGCAGAAAAGGCAATGTGCGGAGTTCCTTCACCCTTTCAGAAACTGATAATTATATATTCTGTCTTCGTTTATTACTGCAGGAAGTACCCCGCCACATAGCCTATAGCGGTTCCTGGGTGCCACCAGTAGCGAAATGCTGCCTGGCGCCTTTTTGGGTCGAGAGCTCATGGGAAGCAGAAAAGCCAATTAGTGGAAGTTCTTCTCTCCCTTCTGAACTGCAAAATTAAAAATTCTGGGTCATCGTTTTCATTACTGCAGAAGTACGCCACATTGGCCTATTGCGGTTTCCTGTGCCACCGATAACGAAAGCAGCCTGCCCTCTTCGATATCTGAGCTCTTGGGAACAGAAAAGCCTATGCGGAAGTTCTTCCTCCTTTCGAACTGATAATTAATATTCTGTCTCGTTTTCATTACTGCAGGAAGTACCGCCCGCCACGTTCACCTATAAGGATTCCTGAGTCCACCGTATCGAATGCTGCCTGGTAGACCTCTTCAAAAATGTTTAGCTCATTGTAACAGAAAAGCCATGTGCGGAAGTTCATCCTCCCTTTCTGAACTGATAATTAATATCTGTCTTCGTTTTCATTACTGCAGAAGTAACCGCCACATTGGCCTTAAATGCGGTTTCCTGGGTGCCGCCGGTATCGAATGCGTCAGCCTGGCAGCTCATCGATATCTGAGCTCTTGGGAAGCAAAAGCCTTGTGCGGAAGTTCTTTCCACCCATTCTGAACTTATATTAATATTCGCGGCTTTGTTTTCATTACTGCCGGAAGTCCCAGCGCCACGTACACCTATAGAGGATTCCTGAGTGCCCACCGGTATCGAATGCTGCCTGGTAGACTCTTCAATATGTGAAGCTCTGGGAAGCAGAAAGCCATGTGCGGAGTTCTTCCCTCCCTTTCTTGAACTGATAATTACTAATCCTGTCTTCGTTCTTTCATTATAGGCAAGGAAGAACCGCCACATAGTGGCCTATATCGGGTTTTCCTGTGCCTACCAGTATCGAATGCTGTCCTGGCAGCCTCATTTGGTACGTGAGCTCATGGAAGCAGAAAAGCCATGTTGAAGTTCTTCCTCCTTTCTGAACTGAAAATTAATATTCTGTCCTTCGTTTCATTACAGTTCAGAATGTACTGCCACATTGGCCTATAGCGGTTCGTGGTGCCACCGGTATCGAATGCTGCCTGGCAGCCTCAATTCGATAACTGAGCTCTGGGAAGCAGAAACAAGCCTTTCGGAAGTTCTTCCTCCCTTTCTGAACTGGATAATAATATTCCGCGGCTTTGTTTTCATTAACTGCAGGAAGTAAACCGCAGGTTCACCTATAGAGGATTCCTGAGAGCCACCGGTAACCGAATTGCTGCCTGGTAGACCTCCTTCAATATGTGAGCTCTTGGGAAGCAGAAAAGCCATGTGCGAAGTTCTTCCTCCCTTTCTGAACTGATAATTACTATTCTGTCTTCATGTCATTACTGCAGTAAGTACCCCACTGCCCGCTACATTGGCCTATAGCGGTTCCTGGTGCCACCGGTATCGGAACTGCCCTGTCAGCCTCTCGATATGTGAACTCATTGGGAAGCAGAAAAGGCCAGGTAGCGGAAGTTCTTCCTCCCATTCTGAACAGGATAATTATATCTGTACATCGTTTTCATTACTGCAGGAAGTACCGCCACATTGGCCTATAGCTTTTTCCCTGGGTGCCACCAGTATCGAATGCTGCCTGCAGCTTTTTGACGGATCATCTTGAAGCAGAAAAGCCATGTGCGGAGTTCTTCCTCCCTTTCTGAACTGAAAATTAATATTCTGTCTTCGTTTTCATTACTGCAGGAAGTACCTCCACATTGGCCTATAGCGGGTTTCCTGGGTGCCAGCTGTATCGAATGCTGCCTGGCAGGCCTCTTCGATTACTGAGCTCTTGGGAAGCAGGAAAGCCTTTGCGGAAGTTACTTCCCTCCCTTTCTGAACTTATAAATAATATTCCGGCTTTGTTTCATTACTGCAGGCAGTACCCCACCGCACGTTCACGTATAGATGATACCTGAGGGCCCACCCAGTATCGAATGCTGACTGGTAGACTCTTCAATAGTGAGCTCTATTGGGAAGGCAGAAAAGCCATGTGCTGAAGTTTTCCTCCCTTTCGAACTGAAAATTAAATATTCTGTCTTTGTTTATGACGCAGGAAAGTACAGCCACATTGTCCCTATAGACGGGTTCCTGGTGCCACCGGTATCGATGCTGCCTGCAGACCCTCTTCGCATATGGAGCTCTTGGGAAGTGCAGAAAAGCCATGTGCGGAAGTTCTTCCTCCCTTTCTGAACTGATAATTCAAATACTGTCTCGATTCATTACTGCAGAAGTACCGCCACATTGGCTTATAGCGGGTTTCCTGGTGCCACCGATATCGAATGCTGGCCTGGCAGCCTCCTCGATAAACTGACTCTTGGAAGCAGAAAAGCCTTGTGCGAAGTTTCTTCCTCCCTTTCTGACCTGAAAATTAATATTCTGTCTTCGTTTTTCATTCTTTAGGAAGTACCGCCACATTGGCCTATAGCGGGTCCAGGTGCCACCGATATCGAATGCTGCCATGCAGCCACTTCGATATCGAGCTCTTGGTAAGCAGAACAGCCTGTGGGGGGGTCAAGTTCTTCCTCCCTTTCAGAACTGAAAATTAATATGCCGGCTTGTTTTCATTACTGCAGGAATACCAGCGCCCGTACGCCCTAAAGAGGATTTCCTGAGTGCCACCGGTATCGAAGCAGCACTGGTAATAACTCATCATATGTGAGCACACTTTGGGAAGCAGAAAGCCATGTGCGGAAGTTCTTCCTCCCTTTCTGAACTTGTGTTGGTTGTGTCCGTTCCGGCTTTTGTTTCATTACTGCAGGAGTACCGCCACTGGCCTTAGCGGTTCCTGGCGCCACCGTAATCGGATCTGCCTGGCAGCCTCTTCGATATGTACTCTTGGAAGCAGAAAAAGCCAATTGCGGAAGATCTTCCTCCTTTCTGAACTGATAATTAATATTCTGTCTTCGTTTTTCATTACGCAGGAAGTACCGCCACATTGGGCTTGTATAGCGGGTTCCTGGTGCCACCAGTATCGAATGCGCCTGCAGCCATTTTTGGCCGTGATGCCCTTGGGGAAAAAAGAGCAGAAAGCCATGTGTGAAGTTCTTCCTCCCGTTCTGAACTGAAAATAATATACTGTCTCTTTCAATACTGCAGAATACCGCCACATTGGCCTATAGCGGGTTCCTGGTGCCAGCGATATCGAATGCTGCCTGCAGCCTCTACGATATCTGAGCTCTAGGGAACATAGAAAAGCCTTGTGCGTAAGTCTTCCTCCCTTACTGAACTGAGAATTAATATCTGTCTTCGTTTTTCATTTACTGCAGGAAGTACCCTCCGTCGCCACGTTCACCTATAGAGGATTCCTGAGTTGCCACCGGTATCGAATGCTGCCTGGTAGACGCTTCAATATGAACTCTCTTGGAAGCAGAAAACCATGTGCGGAAGTTCTTTCCTCCCCTTCTGAACTGAAAATTAATATTCTGTCTCGTTACATTACGCGCAGGAAGTACGCCCATTGGCCCTAAAGCGGGTTCCTGGGTTGCCGCCGGTATGAATGCTGCCAGGCAGCCTCTACTTTTCGATATCATGAGCAGATGGGAAGCAGAAAAGCCATGAGTGGAAGTTTCTTCCTCCCTTTCTGAACTGAAAATTAATATTCTGTCTTCGTTTTCATTACTGCAGAAGTACCCGACACTTGGCCTATAGCGGTATCCTGGGTGCCACCGGTACCAAATGCTAATGCTGCCTGGCAGCCCTCTTCGATATCCTGAGCTCTTGGGAAGCAGAAAAGCACTTGTGCGGTAAGTTCTCTCTCCCTTTCTGACCTAATAATTTAATAACCGGCCCTTTGTTTTCATACTGCAGGAAGTACCCCGCAGGTTCACCTATCATGATCCTGATGCCACCGTAACGAATGCTGCCTGGTAGAACTCTTCAATATGTGAGCTCTTGGGAAGCAGAACAGCCATGTGCGAAGTTCTTTCCTCCCATTCTGAACTGATAATTAATATTCTGACCTTCGTTTTCATTACTGCAGGAGAGTACCGCACATTGGCCAATAGGCGGTTCCTGGGTGCCACTGTATCGAAGCTGCCTGCAGCCTCTTAGATATGTAGTCTCTTTGGGAAGCAAAAAGCCATGTGCGAAAGAATCTTCCTCCCTTTCCTGAACTGATATTAATACTCAGTCTTCGTTTTCAATACTGCCATGGAATTCACCGGCCACATTGGCCAATAGCGGGTTCCTGGGGGCCACCGGTATCAGAATGCTGCCTGGCAGCCACTTCGACATGTGAGCTTCTTGGGAAGCAGAAAAGCCATGTGCGGAGGTTCTTCCTCCCTTTCTGAACTGATAATAAAATATTCCGTCTTCGTTTTCAATAACTGCAGTAAGTACCCCGCCGCCACATTGGCCAATAGTGGGTTCCTGGGTGCCACCAGTATTCGAATGCTGCTGCCGCCTTTTTGGTACTTGAGCTCTTGGAAGCAGAAAAGCCATGGTGGAAGTTCTTCCTCCCATTCTGAACTGAAAATTAATATTCTGTCTTCGTTTTCATTACTGCAGGAAGTACCGCCACATTGCCTATAGCGGGTTCCAGGTGCCACTGATGATCGAAAGCAGCCTTGCAGACTCTACGATATCTGAGCTCCTTGAGAAGCAGACAAGCCAGTGCGAAAGTTCTTCCTCCCTTCTGAACTGATAATTAATAGTCCTGTCATCGTTTTCATTACTGAAGGGAAGTACCGCCACAATGGCCTATAGCGGGTTCCTGGTGCCACCATATCGAATGCTGCCTGGCAGCCTTTTTGTACGTGAGCACTTGGGAAGCAGAAAAGCCATGTGCGAAGTTCTTCCTCCCTTTCTGAACTGATAGACTTAATATTCTGTCTTCGTTTACATTACGCAGAAGTACCGCCAATATTGCCTATAGCGGGTTCCCGTGTGGCCACCGGTATCGAATGCTGCCTGGCAGCCTCTTCGATTTGTGACTCTATGGAAAGCAGAAAAGTCCATGTGGCGGAAGTTCTTCCACCCTTTCTTGAACTGATAATTAATATCCGCTTCCGTTTTCATTACTGCGGGAAGTACCGCCCCGCCACATTGGCCTAAAGCGGGTTCCTGGGTGCCAACGTATCGCATGCCAGCCTGCAGCCTCTTCGATAATTTTTTTTTGAGGCTCTTGGGAAGCAGAAAAGCCATGTGCGAAAGTTCTTCCTCCCTTTACTGAACAGATAATAATATTCGTCTTCGTTTTCTTTACTGTAGGAAAGTACCGCCACATTCCCTATAGAGGATTCCTGAGTGCCATCGTATCTACAATGCTGCCTGGCAGCCTCTTCGATATGTATCTCTTGAGAATCAGTAAAGCCATATAGCGGAAGTTCTACCTCTCTTTCTGACAGATGAATTAATATTCCGCTTTGTTTTCATTACTGCAGGAAGTACCGCCACATTTGCCTCTAGCGGGTAAAGATAAAGGTATTATTTACAAAAACACTGTAGAGGCCACATTTATGATGTATCTATATGAATCTGGTCAAAATGGAATTTTGATATTGTCAAGTCCAGTTGAATCTGGGTCATGTAGGGTCAAAAACTAGTCACCCCAGTCAAATCAAAGGAAAAGCTAGTTTATCACTGCAAGCCACATTTTATGACATATCATTAATGAAACAAGGTCAGAATGTTAATCTTGATGGATCTATATGTCAAATTCAATCTGGTCAGGTGGGGTCTAAAAACAAGGTCACAGGTCAAAGCAAAGGAAAAGCTTTTTAACACAAAGTAGAGGCCACATTTATGACTATATCTACCATGAAACATGGTCAGAATGGGTAAACCAGATGATTTCAAGGTCCGTTTTGAATCTGGTCATAGTTGGTCAAAAAAATAGGTCACTAGTCAAATTGAACTAAATGCTAGTAACACATTTAGGACGTCCACATTTATGCCATAACTTAATGAAACTTGGACAGAAAGTAAATCTTGATGGTCCTTTAGGTCAGGTATAGGGTTCTGTGAGCGATACAGGGCCTTCATGCCCTCTTGTATTTATTAGTAAAAATTTATCAAGATCAGTTCAGTTCATTTGAGTGCATGAATTATGCCATCAAGTGCAATATCTGCTTTTAATTTGCCAGAAGAAAAGTAAAAATGCATCTCAAGTTGAACATTTGTGAACTGTAAGCTCACAAGAGTTTAGTGGAAACTGTCCCAAGACATGTCAGTGAAGACAACAGTAGAAGTGATGATGTGGGTCTAAGTCTTACCCAGGAGAGCACTGGTCATAATGGTTAGTTGCACCATTTTCATGTAACCATCTTCATAAATACAAAAAAATATATGTATTATTTATGCCCCATGTGGTTCTGGGACAATCTGTGTATGAAAAGAATTTGAACCACTGCCTTACCCTTGCATGACCGTAAAGAAGGCGACTAATAGGGTCTTAACACTTGCTGTAACTCTGTGATTCCAGCAGGTATGCAGATTTTGATTCCATAATGAAACCAAAATTTGTAGTCCTGTTTGGTGCCATATAACCTATACTGTGTTGGTGCGCCGTAAAACCCAAATAAATAAATAAATATTCCCCAATTGAGTCTTTCACTCTACATCTGACCTAAAGGTCAACAGCCTTTTATTTTAGATTTATGCTTTGCTATATAATAAAATATTTAGTATAAAATTTTGGAATTTTTACTGACCAGAACAGTAATTAACTGGCCATAGTATGTTTTTCCAGTGATGTGCACAAGGATAAGAGTGCAGATGAAAGTCCCAAAAAAATCGATAAGCATCTCGTTCCCGTTCAAACACTGGAGCAGAGTCCAATAGAAACTCACACCTAAGGCTTATAGTGACGACAACAGTAGGAGTGTGATGTAGACCTTTGTCATACCCAGGGGAGCAGTCGTCATAATGGTAAGTGGTAACATTTTCACGTAGCTACCTTCATAAATAAAAAATTATGTATGCCTTATTTATTGTCCAATTGAGTCTGTGACTTTACATCTGCCATTAAGGTATGTTAAGAGTCAGCAGTCTTTGATGTTAGATTTGGAATTGGCTGTATTTTATTCAGTATTAACTGCATAAGTATTGTTTATTCCCAGGTGGTAGGCATGAGGATAGGAGTGTAGATGAAAATCCCACAGTCAATGAGACTCTGGTTCCAGTTAAAACTACTGAGCCAGAGTCAAATAGAAACTCACCCACGGCTTGTAGTGAAGACAACAGTAGGAATGGTGACGTAGATCTTTGTCTTACCCAGGAGAGCAGTCGCCATTATGGTAAGTTGCGCCATTTACACGCAACTTGCTTCATAAATACAAAATTATGTATGCATTATTTGTTGCCCAATTTTGAGTCTGTCACTTTAAATCTGACTTAACTCATTCTGCCCGCACGACGCATTAATGCGTCGACCAATTGTTATCTAAGACCGCAAGCCGCTTTCTAGAGCGGTGAAGCTATCTACATCTGGAAACGCCAACGCCGCCTTAACATGGCTCTTTACATAATAGCTCTGAATTCCGAAGCGCATACGGTCGTACACATTTCAATTGGTCTTAAATAAAATCTTTTCAGTACTTTCAAACATGTTAGACAATTCAATTTTTTTGTTGCGTAACATTTTTAAAAACATAAATGAAACATCGGATGTTTGTGAAAAATAATGCTTACTTTAAGAAAGCTGTAAAAGCGAGCGTCGTTCGAGTAAAATTGTATGTAAAAGAAAAACATCTTCGTTGTATCTATCAATTTAATTATTTATCTATTCTTCTATTTGCTAATTTATTGTTAAACTACGAGACTGCCTCTTGATCTATAGAATTAAGTGTTGATAATAACGCAAATTATTTCGACACCTAGTTTGTGATACATTAGATACTCCACAAAATGTTTCAAAATTCAAATTTTTCAAAAGTACAAGTACATGTTTTTCTGAAAATTAACACCAAAATCATCTCATTTTCAGCACAATAATTTCCGTCTAAAATAGCTAAAATATTCATTTATTACATCTTCATACTAAACACATACGCTAATTAATTTACGAGAAATAACTTTATTTGGAATGCGTTTTGATTGCCAGGCTGCGTATAAATGATAAAATCAGTGTTAAAAATGACATAATATGAAGTTAAATTATTTAAAAGAATTGTTCAATTTGATGTTTAAATAAGCGCAGATAAAATTTAGCATTTTTATAAAATGTTGTTTAGCCAAAACAAAATCTGATGAGAGAAACGGTCATTATTTTTGTAGTTTAAATTCCAACAGTCGTTGAAATGACTGTACTACAAAGACTGCATGAAATTAACTTTGTTGCGTAGCTACTTTCAATTAACTTACAAAGATGCAATTCCATACCTAATAGCACATATTTGAGTCATATGTCACTAATTTAACAACACTAATCCCAAGCAAAAAACCTACAAAATCACTGTTAACACTCGAAAACAATCTCCGGTATTCAGGTAGAATCGCTTATCACCTCCTAGTGGCTGAAAGATAAATATCAGCAGAGTAGAAGTGGAGAAACCGCTTTAGGGGCAGCATGAGTTAATAGGTTATATCAGTGGCATCAGCCATCTATTTTAGAAATATGATATTGCAAGAATTGTCTCAGTAAAAATCTTGGATATTTAACTCTGACCAGAAACAGTAATTAACTGGGCCAGTATGTTATTCAGTGAAAGGCATGAGGGAAAAGTGACGATAAAAGCCACAGTCAATGAAGTCTTGTACCTGTTACAAACTACCAAGGCAAAGTCAATTAGAAACTAGCCCAAAGCTTTTAGTGAAGACAACAGCAGGAGTGGTGATATAGACCTTTGCCTTACCCAGGAGAGCAGGTCGTCCGTAATGGTATAGTGGCAACCATTTTCATGTTAACACAACTTCTTAAATAAAAATTAAGTATGCATTATTTAATTGCTCAATTTAGTCTGTCACTTTAAATCTGACTCAAAGGTACGATCAGTGTCAGCAGCCTTTGATTTTAGATTTATGATATGCTATATTATATTCAGTATAAAATCTTGGATATTTTTAACTGACCAGAACATAACCTTAACTGGCCATGTATGTTTTTTCAGGTGATAGGCAGGAGGATGAGTGTAGATTGAAAGTCCCAAGACAATGAGATTCTTCTTCCCTTCCAAGTATCGAGCCAGAGTCAAGGAAACACGCCCAAGGGTTTTTGAAAACAACAGTAGGAATAACAAAGTTGACTAGTCTTACCCTGGAGACACAGTCCTCAAATAGAATTTGGAATTTAAGTTGCAACCATTTTCCACGCAGCTTGCCTAATTAGTTACAAATATACATATGCATGCATATTTATTGCCCAAATGAGTCCTGACACTTTACATCATGACTAAAGATACGATCAAAGTTAGCAGCCTTTGATTTTAGATTATGATAAGCCAATATAATAATTATATAAAATCGTGGATATTGTTACCCTGACCATAACAGTAATTAAACTGACAGTTAATGTTTCCAGGTGATAGGCGAAGAACGAGTAGATGAAAGTCCCCAGTCAATGAGATTCTTGTTCGCATTCAAACCACAAGCCTGAGTCAAATAGAAACACGCCAAAGGTTTAGTGAAGACAACAGTAGGAGGTGAAATAGATACTTATCTTACCCAGGGAGCATGGTTATTGGCAAACCATTTTCATGTAACCATCTTCATAAATACAAAATTATGTATGCATCAATGATTATTTATTGCTCAAATTAGTCTGTCACTTTACATCTGACTTAAAGATATGATCAGTGTCAGCAGCCTTTGATTTTAGATTTATGATTTACTGCATTATGTTCAGTATAAATTTGTTGATATTTTTACTGACCAGAAAAGTAATTAACTGGCCAGGTATGTTTTTCAGCTGATAGGCACGGGGATAAAAGTGTAGATGAAAGTCCCACAGTCAATGAGATTCTTGTTCCTGTTCAAACTACCGAGGCAGTCAAACGGAAACTCGCCCAAGGCTTTTAGTGAAGACAACAGCTTTTTTAAGTGATAGGCATGAGAATAAGAGTGTAGATGAAAGTCCCACAGTCAATGAGATTCTTGTTACCCTTCAAACTGCTGAGCCAGAGTCAAATGGAACTCGCCCTAGGCTATTAGTGAAGACAACAGTAGGAGTGGTGATGTAGACCTTTGTCATACTCAGGAGAGCAGTCGTTATTATGGTTAGTGGTAACATTTTCGCGTTGCTACCTTCATAAGTACAAAATTATGTATGCATTATTTATTACCCAGTTGAGTCTATCACTTTATATCTAACTTAAAGATATTGTTTCTTTGATTGTTTTTGGTTTAATGCCGTTTTTCAACAGTATTTCAGTCATGCAATGGCGGGCAGTTAACCTAACCAGTGTTCCTGGATTCTGTACCAGTACAACTTCACCACATGAATTATCAGAGGTGGAGGGCGAATGATTTCAGACACAATGTCTTTTACCAAATTGCCATAGAGAACATAAGCCCTGCCCGAGGATCGAACTCGTGGCCCTACGATCCATAGACCAACGCTCTCCCTACTGAGTTAACTTAAAATATGATCAGAGTCGGCAGTCTTTGATTTTAGATTTCTTATCGGCTGTATTAAACCCAAATAGATAAACAAGAGCTCGTCGAACACAAAATGCCCCCCTTGATGCATTCAGTAATTGCACAAGGAACAGAAATTGTATGCTCACTGTAAACAAAAGTTCTACCATTCTGGTTTAATCTGACCTTGACCTTTAACCTATTAACCTAACAAGAGATTACAGAGTGACCTTGGCGCCATCCACAGAGCCATTTTTGAATGTTCCAAACTTCAAGACTAGCTCAAGATCAAAATCAAGGTCAAATTTCATTTTGGTACAAAACAATGTGTATGTGGTCCAAATTTGAAAGCTGTTGCTTGAGAAATGTGAAAGCAGGTCACTAGATCAATTTCAAGGTCAAAGTTCATTTTGGTAGACAGAACTATGCATGTGCTTCAAATTTGGAGGCTGTAGCTTGAGAAATGTGAAAGTAGGTAATAGGTAAAAATCGATGTCAAATTTCAATTCAGAACACAAAATTATGCATGTGGTCCAAATTTGAAGCCTGTACCTTCAAAAATGTTAAAGTAGGTCACTAGGTCAATAACAAGGTCAAAGTTTTTTTTGGTACACAAACCTATGCATGTGGTCCAAATTTGAAGGCTGTAGCTACAGAAATGTGAAAGTAGGTCACTAAGTCAAGATCAAGGTCAACTCATGTCAAGGTTCATCTTGCCATTCAAAACTATACATGTGGTCCAAATTTGAATGATGTAAGTTATGGACATAGAAGATTCTAAGTTTTTCCCTATATAAGTCCATATGAACCATATGACCCCTGGGGCGGGGCCATATTTGACCCTAGAGGGATAATTTGAACAAACTTGGTAGAGAACCACTAAATGATGCTACATTACAAAATATCAAAGCCATAGTCTGTGGTTTGGACAAGAAGATTTTCAAAGTTTTTCCCTATATAAGTCTATGTAAACCATGTGATCCCCAGGGCGGAGCCATATTTGACCCTTGGGGAATGATTTGAACAATCTTAGTAGAGGACCACTAGATGATGTCATATACAAAATATCAAAGCCCTAGGCCCTGTGGTTTTGGACAAGAGGTTTTTCAAAGTTTTTTCCTATATAAGTCTGTATAAACCATGTGACCCCCGGGGTGGGGCCATATTTGACCCCAGGGAAATAATCTGAACAATCGTAGTAGAGGACCACTTAGTTTTGCTACATACCAAATATCAAAGCCCTAGGCCCTATGGTTTTGGACAAGATCAGAAACCGTTTAACTGTTCCTGGCCAATGTGACCTTGACCTTTGACTTAATGACCTCAAAATCAATAGGGGTCATCTGCTGGTCATGGCCAACCTAACTATCAATTTTCCTGACACTGGATCCAAGCGTTCTTGAGTTATTGCCTGAAAACCATTTCACTGTTCCTGGTCATTGTGACCTTGACCTTTGACATACTGACCTCAAAATCAATAGGGGTCATCTGCTGGTCATGATTAACCTCCCTATCAACTTTCTTGACCCTAGGCCTAAGCGTTCTTGAGTTATCGTCCGGAAACCGTTTTACTATTCAGGGTCACTGTGACCTTGACCTTTGACACACAGACCTCAAAATCAATAGGGGTCATCTGCTGATGATGACCAACCTCCCTATCAACTTTCATGATCCTAGGCCCAAGCGTTCTTGAGTTGTCACCCGGAAACGGATTGGTCTACATTCCGACCGACATCTGCAAAACAATATACCCCTCCTTCTTCGAAGGGGGGCATAATAAATATTGGCAGTATTTAATTCAGTATATATTGTGGATAATATTACTGACCAGAACAGTAATTAACTGGTTATATATGTTTTTCAGGTGATAGGCACAAGGATATGAGTGTCAATGAAAGTCCCACAGTCAATGAGAATCTTGTTCCCCTTCAAACTGCAGAGCCAGAGTCAAATGGAAACTCGCCCAAGGCCTATAATGAAGACAACAGTAGGAGTGGAGATACGGTGTTATGTCTTACACAGGAGAGCAGTCGTCATAATGGTTAGTGGTACCATTTTCACATAACCTGCTTCATCTATACAAAATTTTGTATATTGTTATATTTCAGAGCTCCAGATAAGCTTTTAGTGCAACTGTTGAGCTAGGTATTTACCCATCACTTTTTGTCTAAATTTGTTACTGGAAATATGAATTGGGTAAAAAATTATATTATTACCATGGCTTTTCAAAAGTTACTGGGTATTTTGCTGATACCAACTCATTTATTTCACCAAATTCGCACAGTCAAGTTTTTTCTTGTGGTAGTGCTAGAAGTGATAGTTTATCGGTGTAATTTTTGTCGAGCCCGCTTGCGGAAGCGAAGACATAGTTGTCCAAATGGCTGTTTGGTGTATGTGCGTGCGTCCGTCCGGATTTGTTTGTCCGGGCCATCACTTTGACATGCATGGAGCAATCTCGTTTATATTTGGCATGAATGTTAACCTCTGTGAGACGGAGTGTCATTGCGCAAGCCGCAGGTTCCTATCTCAAAGGTCAAGGTCACACTTGGAGGTCAAAGGTTAAATTCAATAATGACTTTGTCCGGAGCATTTCTTCTTCATGCATGGAGGGATTTTGATGTAACTTGGCACAAATGTTCACAACGATGTGAAGGAGTGTCATGTGCAAGAACCAGGATTGAAACTTCACACACTTGTTCACTGTCATAATCTGACATGCACAAAGCAGGTCCCATAACTTTATTTCACTTTTTTACAAAATTATGCCCCTTTTTCAACATAGAAATTTTTGGTTAAGTTTTTGTATGTAAGCTGGTATCTCAGTATCCACTAATGGGAAAGGATTGAAACTTCACACACTAGTTCACTGTCATGATATGACATGCAGTGCAAAGGGTCAATAACTCAACTTCGCATTTTTCGAAATAATGCCCCTTTTTCAACTTAGGAGTTTTGGGTTAAATTCTTATATGTAAGCTGGTATCTCAGTACCCACTAATGGAAATGGATTGAAACTTCACACACTTGTCCACTGTCTTTAGCTGATAAGCACTATGCAGGTTCCATAACCCTATTTTACTAAATTATGCCCCTTTTAATCCCCCGACGAAAGTCGGAGGGATATAGTTTTGGTGTTGTCTGTCCGTCCGTCTTTCCGTCCGTCCGTCCGGAGCCATATCTAGGAAATGGTTGGGAATATTTATTTAAAACTTCATAAACATGTTCACCACTATGAGTTCTTGCGGCCCGTCAAGTTTCAGTCAGATTGTCCAAGTAACACCAGAGTTATGGCCCTTAGAAGTTTCTAGTGTTAACTATATAGGGTACTATAAATATGGCAATTTCTGCATCATAACTTTTGATATATTTGACCTAGAACTATGAAACTTAAACAGTATTTAGATCACCATAATGTGGTTGTGTACACACAATTTCATTCGGATTTATTTGTAAATTAAGAGTTATTGCCCTTTAATTGTATAAAAATTCACATATTTGTACATAACAAACATACCATTTGGTAGAATTTCATTAAATTTCTTTCATTCCTTTCCTTGAACATTTATTGTAAACATGTGAAGGTGTGTACTCACACCTGGTCACCCCCTTACCTTGATCACACCCCTCCCCCTCCCACCCCTCCCCCTTTATTGCCCAAGTAACACTAGAGTTATGGCCCTTAGAAGTTTCTAGTGTTAACTATATAGGGTGCTATAGATCTATAGATATGACAATTTCTGCATCATAACTTTTTATATACAGTTGAACTTCAATGGCTCGAACTCGGATCTTTCGAATACCCGGGATCGCTCGAATTCTTCACCCGGTCCCGAATTTATTCCTTCTTTATTCTATATAGTTCTACCTCGGATCGCTCGAACTTCAAAAATTCGAACTCTCGAACATATTTGGTGGTCCCCTTGGCTTAATTACAGTGATAATTACACCTATTCTGTCGAACAGACAATTTGTCGCCGGAATGGCTTGTGTTTACAAAGTTTTTCACACCTCTGCCTGACATTCGCCAAGTTTCTCCTTTAACCGGCGCGTGCGTAATTTTCACACGCTTATGTAATTAGCGTCGGTATACGACAAACAAATTAAACAAAGTGACTTTCGTTCATTGCAATGCTTTAATGGGCTTTGATTTATACGAATGAAATTATCTAAAATAACTGAGCAATGTCTGTCTTTATTTTTTTCTGCATAAAATCGGGAGATCTGATGTCAACTTTCATACTGCTTTCGCATGGCTGAACAACTTAGTAAAGGACCCGGAAACGGGGGGATAGCTAAGTCGGCTACTGGAAAGCAATATATTTGATAATATTTGTTCTGAACTATGATTCATAAATGTTTGCTATTCATGTCTTTCTATTAGATGCTGTCTTCACCAAAATTCTGATAATTATATAAGTGTTTTATCTGTGTTTTGTTTTCGTATCTATGTCATGTTTGAAAATAAATAATAAAGCATATTGCAGCGTTTGTTTTTTATTTAGCATCATATCATACACACATTTAGGTACAATATGACAATATATTACGATGTAAGGTTTGTAACACATCATGCCCTCGAATTCCCGAATTCAAAATGGCCGCCATTTGGATGGCTCGAACAACGGAAAACTCGAACTAATTTCCACTGGACCCTCGAGTTCGAGCCATCGAAGTTCGACTGTATTTGACCTTGAACTATAAAACTTTAACAGAATTTAGAGTACTATAATGTGGTTGTGCACAGACAATTTTGTACGGATTTCTGTTGTAACTTCAGAGTTATTACCCTTTAATTGTCTGAAAATCCACATATTTGTACATAACAAACTTACCATTTGGCAGAATTTCATTAAAGGACCATGTATGATAAGGCACAGTTTTAGCCCCCAAATTTTGAAGAAAATGAAATTAAAACTACATCTCAACGATATGAATTATTTGAAAGATAAAGGATTAATCTTGAATTTTATAAAGAAAAAATGCAACAGTTTTGCCTAAAAAGTCATGATACATGGTCCACAGTATATAAACGAACTGAACCCCAACCGGAACTTGCGAGCATATTTCAGGATCCGATTGACGAAAATAGGTGGGACTATCTAAATAATTATAAAAAACTTGTTGCAACGATGCTGAGGCGGTATGTAAACGATTGTATCATATCAAGAAATACTTTATCCTTCCGGATAAATTCAGTCGTTTCCAGCTTTCGTCCTATTATTGCTGATAAAACGCTGTACTCTTCTCAGCGTGTTACGTTTATTTCAACACTCGCCGATTACACAAGGAATTTTATGCATAAAATCGTTTATCTATACCAATACTCGTGTTTAAGGTGTTGTTTAATGTATTTCCTTCACTAAACCGGCGACATATACCTACCAGGCCATGTTTGTTATGTAGAAAATTATGGAAAGTAAACAAGGCAACTGTTTGAATACTGAACCCGTCTTGCAAATATCAATGTAATGATCTGTACCTCACTTGTGAGTTCACTGAACCATATCTTGCGAGTCACGTAGGGGGATTTCCATTGCCTTTATATCCACCTTTTGTCTTTTATCGTACCGAATGTGAAGTTACTGTGTCCACAACAATTATATGGCGCATCTAAAGTGTTTTCGGGTACTATACGTACTATAAGTAATTTTAAGCATTTAGCTGCACATAGAATGAATGACTGGTTATTGCCTAAACACATCCCTACCTGGAAACAAAAATATTTACATGAAGCTGATAATTAATTAAGGAAAGAGAAAGTATATCTTGATACGATATAATAACTACTTGCGTTTGCAACAATTGTTCTTTTGTATTTTAGCTCGATGATTCAATGAATAGTCTGAGCTATTCTACTCACGTGTTCATGCATCGTCGTTGGTGTTGACGCCGGCGTAATGCTTTGCTTAATATTTTGCATGAAACTTTATCTCTCCAAGAAAACTGAAGGTATTTGGTAGAAACTACGCACATGTCTTCAGGGTCAACAGTATCTTGCCATCAGGGCCCATAACTCCAGCATTTGAATGACTGGTCCCCTTTCTTCATAGAAATGCTGGTTAAAGTTTTGCGTGCCACTTCATGTCTTCAGTACTGTTGAAGGTAATTCATTGAAACGATCGAAGGGCAGTGTCATACCATTAAGACACATAACTTTGTCAGGCATATTTACTGAATTACCCCGCTTTTTGCAGTTATAAAATATTTATCCGAGGATTGCTTGTAGGTTCATATATTAAAGACTACTGCAGGCTTTGTTTGGACGACTTTGTTTCAGTTTTTCAGCCAAATGTGATATTTTTCTAGACAAGTCAGTGATGGCACAGCGAAAGTAATGACAGAATCTTCTGATCGATGAAGGAATCTTCCGTTCCGCGAGTAATGTTCTAAATTTTATGTACATTTCATTTATATTTTCTAATTTAAGGTAGTCTAAAACATCAGGGATCTGTTGAATAATGTTTTCAACTGTGAACATATCAGATTCTTCGCATAGGTCTGTTCTCAGGACAAAGCAAGGGTCTGTTTGCGTTGAAGATGTGGATTCTAGCAAAGTCATATTCTGGAATGCAAGCTGCATAGTATCTTTATCTTCACCTGAACTCTCAATATCCTCAGATTCTTCCAGCAATTTGTGAACATCTTTCACTGGTGTTTTTGGTTTTGGAGCTTTTTAATGGGCGAAACGTCTTCTAGCCTTGAAACTCTCACTAGTGCTGTTTTTGTGTCATCATTTGGAATTAAAGTCCTTTTAGAGTGTTTTAAATTGTTTGGAAATATCTTTGAAGTCCTCAGAGTATGAAATAATTTCCTTTCTTTTTAAGTCGAATTTTGAAATTTTGATCTTTAGATTGTTTACTTCATGGGTTTCCAAATTGTGAAAAATGATTTCGCCAAAGTTTGTTGTCCGGAACTTGCAGTTTATGCAGCTGAATTCTTCCATTTTGCCTGAAAATAAACAAAAAATGCTTTAAATAATAAATTTCTTCTCGCGAGAAACGTAAAGCATCTTTGAAAATACTCCCAAGACATGGTACAGATAGATTGCGTAAACTCGCAAGTGAGGTTCAGAATCACCGGCAAGAGACGTACAGTATGCCTATTTTACACCCTGTCTTTAAATCTTGTTTTTATGTTCAAAATCGTTCCGTCATATAACAAATAACCATAATACCTTTTGTAATTAATTAATTGCAGCGGTACAAACTCAAAACTCCGTCTTCAACCAATCTAAACTTGATAAATCCCAATTTTCTTTCGTATGTAGTGCCGATTTCGTTCTAGCCTGCGGCGAGTTTCATGAATTTTATTGTCTTAATGCTAAAAATGATAATGTTGCGTATCAAAGGTCAACAATAAAGTTTGTTGGCTACAATATACATACAGATTGACTTACTTACCGTTCAACAGTATCCTCATGAACACGAATTTTTAACTCAACTGTCTCGACGCAAAATGGCTAACACTGAAATCCGCTCACAAGATCCGGTTGGGGTTCAGTTCGTTTATATACTGTGTGGTCTAGTTTCATGCCATCAACACAGATTTTGTACATTTTTAGACATTTTCGTGCACTTTATCACCAAAATAGGATACGAGCGCAGGGGAGAACAATTTTAACTTTTGGATATGTTTTGAGGATTGCAAAAACACGAAGAATGATACATGAGAGAAAATTGTTCTAAAGTGCGCTGGTAGTAAATTTTGAACAAATACGGTATTTTCGTCGGAAAATTCTACTATAAAAATAGCCATGTAAAAAGACGAAACTCTTGATCTCCTTGAAGAGCTTGGCGTAAAGGTAAATAAAAACATGTTGTGACGTAATGCGGAAGTGATATCGGTTGCTTGAAAACTGGATTTTCGTCAAATTACAGGTAAATTAGACCTTTTGATAGTATTTGCATAGCATTTTAAGAAGTTCTCAATATCATTAACATATAATCATCAATTTATTTCAATGCTGTTAGCGTGTCATACAAAAATTACGTTATAATTTATTACTTGATCAGTCGGCGAAAATCTTGACTTTAGTCAAACTCGTCAAAGATTTTTAGATTCTGTAAAATATTATACTAAATACGCGTAATATACGTGATAGCTTTAATGAAATTCAGAAATTACTTCTCGAAAAACGTCAACTAACTTTGAGACTTTGATTGACTGGAATTTACCCGAGAATCGTAAAGATATCAAAACATCATGCCGGTAATTTTCCATTCCGAGAGCATGTGCGACCAGTCGTAATATCAAATTTACATGGCCGTTACTTTTGTTTATCGACACGTACACAAAAAACGCGCATAGTGCATTCATTTTTTAACATAATTGGTTCAATTTGTCAACACTGCTTGAGAAGTAATACAGTTTGAATTCTATTAAGATTTCAATAAAATATCGACGGAAATGTAAGCAAATTTGTATAAAAACGGTCGAATTTTCATATAATCATTTGTTAAATTTCAAACAGCGCGATCTTAATTACTTATTTCTTTCTAAGAGAAAATAAGTGATACATACTATGGGCATAAAATTCAGACTTCCGACCAGAAATAACAAAAAACAGAATAAAAAAATCTTCAATAATGAAAAAGCGGCAGTAATTTAAATACATTGAGTAAAACGATTTTTTTTGGTAAGTGCGGCGGAATAGGTTACGTGACCTCGCGGACGTAAATAGAAATGTGGTTTTAAAATAAAACAAAATGATGTTGTTGCGGTTTTTAGTAAGCTTTAAATGAATCTTTGTACATGTATTTTTGATAAAATATTCTTCTCAAACGATAATATAAATTCCTTGAGGGCAAATAGGTCACAGAGGTAGGATTTCCACTGACATTTACTTGTCAGTTTATACGCAATACCGCACATTCGCTTTTAATAACAAATTATGGAAGAAACTTTTTTATTGATTTCTGCTTCTCATCAATTTAAAGACAGTGATGTGCCACATGGCGCGAAAACTGTTACATGACGTAATGTCACAACAATCTCGTGCAACAATACCGCTTTGATCTCCACTTCAGATGTCATGATACCGACACACTTCTTTTAGCTCTTTTAGAGGATATTAATTGATGATGGAAACAATGCCAATTACTTCATTAATCAACAGAATAATTACCGATGATTGTCAACTTTTTTTTTTCGCTTTCAAGACGGGTAGGTGGATGATGATTATTGTGTCCATATTTTTAGGACACTTTTCAAAATAATTATTTTTTGGGAAATAAGTCTTGAGAAAATGAAAATAACTGATATTTAATACTTTCCCGACACTGGGAAACTACGGTAGGGGTTAGACTGTGATTATTATTACTATCTGTGCAGTTATTATGGAGAGCAACTTGATGATGGAGATGACAAAATTAGTGAAAGAAAAAGAAAAAATGTCTGGTGTGAAAAGGAAATTTAAGAGTAACAAAGATGAATAATCAAAAAGGAAACGTAATGTACGAGCTATGTGTTATATCTGAAATTTGCTTGTTGTACATAATACTCATTCCATAAAACGTGACAGTATTAAAAGTGTCAATTATTAGGGCGAGTGACTATTCACTAAGGGCGAGTAGATTTTACTAACTACTAGTCCTGCAGGGCGAGTGGTGTGAAAAAGAATTTTACACCCCTGACATTCCTCTCAGACCTTGTTCGACGCCGCCCAGGAGGCGGCGTCGAGTATATGGAATACACTTTTATTTCGGACCCTGTAAAGATGGTAATGAATAGTTTCGGAGTGATAAACTGAACACAGTGAATAGTTTTTAAAATGACCAACGATAATGCACAATAGATTTTAGTGAATAAACAAAAAATGGCAAAAAGAAAACATAAAAAATGCATGTAATGCAACTTATTATGTGATATAAAACAATGTTATCTGTCTTTCCTCTCCTTATTTGTAGAGCAGAAAAGATTTTTTTTATTTACAATTTCGTCAAAATGTTGATCCGATTTATTGATATGGGAGGTTACTCTGTAAGTCAAGTTTTCTATAATAATTTCTGATCTTAGCATGACCTACTTACCTTTCTCATTTTCTATTAATAGAACACACCGCAGATATACCGCAACGCGGACAAGTGAGCATTCATGTATTTTACAATACCATTTCAGTAACTTCGAAGAGAATATTAAAAAATAAAAATACGGAAAATCACACTTTGCCTGCATAAAATTCATTGTAAAACGTATTAACAAATTAAATAAAGGAATCAATAAGCATATATATGTTGAAATGAACGAAGGAAGTGCCACTGTTAACTTATTTTTAACCTTTTGTCTTATTTACGGTTCAACGAGGACTTCAAGTTAATCGTTCGTCCGAAAAAAAATGAATTCTATGATATTCCAGAAGTATACAAGAAAGATTCATGCTTTGTGAATAGGGGCAATATAGAGATTACTCATGTTACATCATTCTTTTCTTGGACAAAATTTTTGGTTGTTTTGGCAACGGAAACAGTAAAATGCTGTGTATAATCTGCATTCTGAAATCTATAATGTAGGTGACTAAGGTCTATGAAACTTCATCAATGAATAGAAAACACTCATTACATTACATGATAATAAAAATAATGGTTTCTGTGAACCACAACTTTGAAAGAATTATCTTTTAACATAACCTCATTTTCCAACAAACTGCATTTCTGTGAAACTTCATACAAACACTCCTGCATATAAGATTTCACAGGTGCTGGCCTTAGTGAAATAATAACTTTAATTTTGTATGTAAAGGGACCACCTACTCGAAATGTCAATGTCATTGCAAGCAGAGGATTTGTATTGCATGGTCATACTTTTCTATCATGTTTATTCTTCATGTTTTAAACAGTTTATAACATATATTGTTTCATGTGCTAATGTTGATAATTTGTAGCCGGTCAGGCTAATAAAGTAATGATTAGGTGATTTCTCATATTGCAATAAATGTACTTCAGACACAACACTTGGCGGCGTCTTTGATGCTTGCATCAATGAATTTCCTTGTTTTAATGTTGGAAATGTCTAGCCGTCCAGTAACTGGATACCTAGCCTGCATTTTAGCTGTCTGGTCAGCTATAAAATACTCGGGGGATTTTCTAGCCATCCGGTAATAGATTTCCTAATGAATAAGTAATGAATCTCATATCTTTATCATGACATCACAGTACATTAGGGGTTCTAACTGACCAATCAGATAGCTGCATTTTCGAGTACCTGCCAGTTTCCACTTGGGTATAACGAAGTATATTTACAATGAACATATAGTGACTTTAGAAATAAATATCACACTATTTTAGAAATCAAATTAAGATTTTTCACTGCACATGCCCCAGATGATGCTACAAACAACAAAACTTTGAAGTTTCATTGAAATATTATATTGATTTAATGCCTTTATTTTAGTTAAACGTTTGAGATTTTACACAGGGAGTCTATGATAAAGTCCGAGTAAAATGTAATAATTACCCAAGTGAAATAAGTATCATTCCGCAATGTTTTGGACATGTTAAAATTATGTATATACCTGTCATTTACTAAAGATATCAATACTTATCTTAAAAAAAAATCATGTGTGCATACATACTAAAAATTTAGTTCTAATTGTCTCGAATAAATCAATGCATTATTCATGTAATGCCGAAATCAATGATGGCAGTGTCATCACTCATTATTAAAATCTGTTCATCTGGTGGCAGGAAAAATAATGCTTTGTGAGATCGGAATTTTTAAATTTTAACAACTTTTTCACTGGATTTTCAAAAATAGAACAGTTTTAAAATACTTAAGGTTTCATATTTTAGTATATGAAAACTTTTAGAAAAACAGTAGTTAAGCATTCATAATGAACTGCTTTCCATTCATCAATTTATTTTATAAATTTGTGTTTTAAGAATTAAAGTTTAGGCCGTTAGAATAACATCACCTTTTACAAAATAACATGGAGGTTTGGCAATCAATGATGTGTAACCAGGCTATTAGATCAGCCAAATTCTTTCATAAAATTTTATGAAAGAATTTGGCTGATTTATCATTTACAAAATTAGAATATCAACGGATTTGTATATAAACACGCTCTCATTCGTTAATATCGACTTCTAGTCTATGAAAATACTTTGGTTTGTTTAAGAAATAATATATCTCATCCACTGATTTGTTTTTGAATAAATCATTGTTTTGGAGTATTAAGTTGTGAAGGAATTATAGCACGAGGGTACAGCCCGAGTGATATAATAATACGCATCTAACGACAAACAATGATTTATTCAAGAGCAAATCACTAAATGAGATATATATTATTTCGATTCTAACACGTTACCAAGGATTTTTACGTACATCCTTAATGACATTCATTAAGTATTTGCCCATTTTCAATCGGTTTCTTTTCCAGCGGGCTGCTATGCCGTTTGATGCCATGACGTAATAATTGTGACATCAGAACAGTGATTTGTTGTATAATAATTCACTGTTTTCTGCCTTCTGTGTTTAATAGGAAAAAAAATCGGATCGTGTTAGAATTTCACACAATATTTTGTTTACACTGATAAGTATTGATATCTTAAGAAAATAACAGTTGAAACTATATATGAGCCACGCCATGAGAAAAGCAACATACTACATAGTGGCTTTGTGACCAGCATGGATCCAGACCAGCCTGCGCATCCGCGCAATCTGGTCAGGATCCATGCTGTTCGCTTTCAAAGCCTATTGCAATTAAAGAAACCATTACTGGTTGCAAATGCACTATGTTGGTTTTCTCGTGGCGTGGCTCATATTATTATTTAGTTACACTTTCACAATACTTTAATAGATAAGTATAAATTTCTTTTTCAGTGAACAAGTTATTGTGAGATAGTCTGATTACTTTGGAGCTGCCAGATTGTGTGTGAAATCCTGAAAAAAATATTTCAACAACTTTTTCATGAACCACAGAAACTTCACCTTACCAAATTGTGTGTGTATACATTTGCTAGAAATATTTTTATGAATTTGTCTGGATAATCCATAAAACCCAGTTTCAGAATACTATACAGGTTAAAGATCACGACTTAAAATCTTTCATTGCTTCATGACATATAATCTATAAACATTTAAGACATTTTATATGTATCTTTAGGTAACGTCTCTTCTTCCTGGTACACATGCTTTTCAAGAAAGTTCCACAGTCATTAATTGACAACAATAAATAAAAAATGTAGAAAGAAAACAGGGAGTTGAATAGTTCCTATTTGAAATGCTGGTCAGTAGTGGTCTGCTACCTTAAAATTTAATGCCTACTCTCAGTTTCGATATGAAAAATTGTAGAATACATTCCAGCAGTTGGGGACGTAGCTTCCCACAAATCGGTGTGTAGGTACATATTTCCTAGGGAGAGTTCAGTGTAATATCTTCTCGGATGTTACAGAAAGAATGCATAGTATTATGTTTCCAAATTTATTCATGATATAAATATTTCTTTTTCAGAGGACCAGACATTGTGAGAAAGTTTGATTGCATTCAAGAGCTGCCAGAGCTAAAGCTAGAAAAGAAACTAAACAACTTCTTCTCATGATCTGCTTAATTGATCTTCACATTGAATTGTGTGAGTTATGAATTTTGATTAAAAGGGTATCATAAATTCTCTTTCTGATTAATCCGCAAGAACCGGTTGAAAACTTCCTTTAATTAACGTTATAGGTCATTTGATCATATAGCTCTTTTCATTTACAAGTTAATGAAGCTTACATTAAAAATGATTGTGTCACATGGCGGAGATATACTGTTTCTGCCTTTGCCGTCTGTCTTTCCGTCCGTCTATCCTGATTAAGCTTGGCCGGCTTTCTTAGGTCAAACTGCTGGCTGGATTTCGAAGAAACTTCACAGGAGTGAATCAGTGATCAAAACCAAGCCAAGTTTTGCATATGGCAAACACGTTCCGCCTCGCTGCATAAAAAGGCTGACAGAGCTTAAGGTATACATAGGGGGGAGACATATGTTTTTGTGACAAAAGCACCTTATAGTTATTCTAACATATTTCAGCTGAAGGGAGCAAATTTATTTAATAACCTGTTACATAAAAAAAGTGAAAAATTGAAAAGTTGCTTAAATACCTTGAAATTTAAAAGCAGTTTACTAAGCTGTATATTCATTTCTCAGAAAAAACATGCATATTAACTTTTTTGTTTTCAGCAACCTATATGCTACATTGTATAATGATGTTGAGCAAATAAAGCTACTGCAGTCAGCATTACAACCTTCATTAAACAGTAAGATTTTTATGACAATATTTTGAATTACTTTACATATTTTTTTTGTCAAGCACAAATGGCTGTGCTGTGTATGTGTGTCCGTCCGTCTGTCTAGATTTGAATCTCTCGGCCATAACTTTGACATGCATGAAGTAATCATGTTTATATTTGACATGAATGTTAATCTCGATAAGACAGAGCGCATTTGCAAACCCAAGGTTCCTATCTCAAAGGTCAAGGTCACAGAGGTCAAAGGGTGGGCCCGACATGTTTCCTGTGGGCCTCTAGTTAAGGGGGCTTATTACACTTCAAATCTAAGTTATCCATGTAGAGTTCTGGTTTCCATTGCAGCCAAAAAGGAAAAAATTACTTTAAAAATTTTCATCACAGAAACTGCCAGTCTGATTTTGAATTCTTTATCTCTACAGCTTTGATATTCGATATGTGATATAAGGGTTTGACTGTCTACCATAATTCTCCAGATTATTGCCTTAAGGCCAAAAAGGCCATACCCATGTTAAGGCATGAACAGAATATAATGAAAGCCGGGAACATGTTTTGACAGGTCAAATAAATTGTACAATATAGGCTAACATAGAAGAAGCCCAAATCTGTACTGGTACCATTACACAAACACACTTGAAGCTTTTAACACAGGTGAGCACTTTAGGGTCAATGACACTCTTTGTTTTTTGGATATTATTTTTGCTACTACTGAATGATATATATATACACTTCAATGGAACCAGTGTAAGGTGGTGCAGAGTAAAAAAAAATATACTTACAACTTTTTCTTGTATATTTTTTTCTTCTGCAATTAACTGTTTTAATTAAACAACTGATGTGCACTTCAATTTATGTTTTCACTCTTTATTTCAGGAATGAATTGGTGTTACAGAAATGGATAACATATGGAGACAAACACTTTCAGGCTACAGAAACTACACATTGTTTGAGACTATGAGAATGGCTTATTTTCATGATGGAACTCATACTACAAAGAAAGAACTTGCTTTATCTTATTTCTTATAACTAGTCCTCAAAGACATACCCAAGTAAATTACAACAGGAATGAAAGCAAACAAAGTTGATTCAGGATTTAGAATTGAATGTTTTTGTGTCAACAGTGTGTGAAAACTGCGGAAAATAGGATTTTAATTTCAAGGATTTGATTTAGTATGTCAAGGAGTGATTTGTTTTTAATTCATCACACAAGTTATTGACAATGCTCTAAAATATAAATAGGATGTGTAAATACAGACTTTCATACCTAACTAAAATAATGTTGAACTCAACAGAATAAACAAACTTCCATCTGTTGTATAATATATTAGTTGATTTATCAAACTTCGTCAGTTTTGTTACATTACTTATCATTGATAGAATCTATTATCTAATAACCCTTTACAGTGTGTCAAGTATTCATTATTATAAGCTATTTTGAAATAATTACAGGAGTGATATTTTACTGGTATTAGTTAAATGTGTTGTTATTAGACCCCTTACATTTGAAAGTGAGTTTTCTTTATACATACAGGATCCTGCTATTCCGTCTGTCGGCTAGTCCAGTCTGTCAGATCTTTGTCCAGAAATTATATTTGAAATAAAATATAGCATCATTTTCAGTTATTCTTGCAACGAAAACTTTTAACAAGGTGATGGACTGCTTGCACGATTTCAACTACTCTTTTTTCCAAAAACGTGACATTTGAAGGTCCAAAGAGTGCAATTCGTTGAGGACTGTACATAATTCTTTTATTTCTGGATTGATACTCTATTATCAGTATTATTCAGCCAACTTGTTGCATGCAAGATTTGATGCAGTGATTCAAAGGTCAATTTTACACGGAAACATTTAGGTTTGTTAGCTCAGATATACGAAGTATGGAGAGCTGTCCTACTTGGCCTCGGCGTCTTTCTGCGTCACCTTGGTTAAAGTTTTGATGAACTTTCTCTTTATCTCAGTAATTACTCGAAGACTTTGTTTCAAACTTAAAATAGTTACTCGTCATCTTTACCCACATCATATGACACAAGGATCATAACTCCATCACCAATATTTCATGAATTATCTCACCTTTTACTTAGAATTTCTGTTTGAAGTTTTGATGCACTTTCATTCTGTCTCACTTATTAATCCCCCGCCACAAGTGGTGGGGGCGGGTGTTATAGGAATGGTCTCCGTCTGTCCTTCCGTAACACTTTTGTGTCCGCTCCATATCTCCTAAACCCCTTGAAGGATTTTCATGAAACTTGGGTCAAATGATCACCTCATCATAACGATGTGCAGAACTCACGAGTCTGCCTTGTCAATTCAAGGTCAAAGGTTTGAGCCTTCCATTTTGTGTCTGCTCTATATCTCCTAAAACCCTTGAAGGAATTCTATAAAACTTGGGTCAAATGATCACCTCATCAAGATGATGTGCAGAACTTATGAGTCAGCCATGCCGACTCAAGGTCAAGGTCACAACTGATGGTCAAAGGTTTGAGCCTGTCCACTCTGTATCTCCTAAACCCCTTGAAGGATTTTCATCAAACTTTGGTCAAATGATCACCTCATCAAGACGTTGTGCAGAATTCATGAGTCAGCCACGTCAGTTCAAGGTCAAGGTCACTGCTTAAGGTCAAAGGTTTACCCTTTCACTATCCATAGCAGTGGCGGGGGATTTAGCTGTCTTTCAGACTGCCTTGTTTCTAAATGGATTTGATTCAAACTTAAAAAAGTTGTTCCGCATCATCACCCACATAATATGACTCAAGGTTCATAATTCTAGCAGCAATATTTCATGAATTATGTTTCCCTCTTACTTAGAATTTAAGGTTCATTTCGATGCATTTTCAATATATCTCTGTTATTACAAAGAGGTTTTGATTCAAACTTAAAATAGTTGTTCCATAACATCACTCACTTCATATGATACTAGGACCATAACTCTTGCACCAGGATTTCATGAATTATCTGCCTTTTTTACTTAGACACTCGGGTTAATGTTTGGTGCATTTCACTCTATTGCACTTATTATTAAATAGATTTGATTCAAACTTAAAGTAGTTGTTTCACATCATCACCCACATCATATGACACAAGGTACATCACTTTTGCACCAGTATTTCATGAATTTTGGCTCTTTCTTGGCTCACCTTAGCCAAAGGCTCTTGGTGAATTTTTGTGATCGCTCATTGTCTGTCATCCGTTTTCAGTGGTCCGTCCGTCAACAGTTTCAAGTATCAAGTCAAAAGCTTTAATAGTAATAGAGATATTTGACTTTATCAAAAACTTGAACCAAAATTTGTAAGTAAAAAAGGGGCATAATTCTGTCAAAATTCAAATCAAATCAGAGTAATGGGGATGGTTTCTCCTGGTTTAGACTTTAATTGTAAATAAGTATTTAAAGTTTCAACTCAAAAGCTTTGATAGTAACAGAGATATTTGTCTTAATCAAAAAAAATAACCAACGGTGACGCCGACGCCGGGGAGAGTGCAATAGCTCTACTTTTTCTTCGAAAAGTCGAGCTAAAAACCACCCCGTCAAGTTTTTTAAAAAAATTATGTTGTCTCTATCATATGTTATCCTCTACACCATACCTGTCTATATTTATTTAGTGGAAACTTTTATAACCATCTTCTCAGAACAGACATGCCCTATTTCAAAATAATTTGACAAATATTTTCCTTGCAGGGCCATCTACCAAAATTGTTCAAGCAAGCAGTGTAATTCAGGTGAGCAATCTGGGATCTTTATAGTCCTCTTGTTTCTATTTTAACACCACAGACTCCATATGACACCAACACATTTGTTTTACTATAGTTAACCTATAGACTCTTTTTTTTTTAATATCTCAAACCAAACTTGAGTAATTGAGGAGAAATAATGGATGCCTTGTTAAAAAATGCACATGAAATCAATCTGTAACCATGGTAACAAGTCATTAGATTTGTAACCATGACAATTTCTAAACTTACAAAATAAGATAAAATAGATATAAAACAATTTCATGATGTGTCTTTATGGTGGAAATTTGAAAATAATATGCATTTTAGTTAATTTTACCTTAATTTCCCGTTGTTTTGAGTGAAGAAGAGTTATCTCCCTTTATATTTCTTTTCTTATCCAAGTATTATAATGGATGTTAAATGTCAAAATAAATTTCACACTATATTAGCAATGAATGATCAAGTAATTTCCTAATTTAAGTTAAGCAATAACTTCAATATGGCACTTTTTTAAAGCATACCCCCTTATAAAGCAAATATTCACACACTTGGACGCATGTATATATAAATCAGTATTTTTCAAAAAATACTGACTTTATTTAGATATTTGGCAACTAAATAAAGAAAATAGACATATTTTTTAGTCTAATGATGCATTTAAAAACAAAATTGAATTTGGGGCCCAAAACACCCCTTATCATACATGGTCCTTTCTTTCATTCTTTTCTGTGAACATTTATTATAAACATGTGAAGTTGCGCACCCACACCTGGTCACCCACTTGCCTTGGTCACACCCCCCCCCCCCTCCCCCCCCCCCCCCCCCCCCCCCCCCCCCCCCCCCCCCAAAAAAATATTTTTTTTCATTTCTTATTTTAGATTTTTTTCAAACCTTCCAAGTTGTACCATTCCCCCACCTCACTTCTCCACCCAGTCATGCCCACCACTGATCATGCATCCTCTGCGCCCCCCCTCCACCCCCCAACTTCACCCTTTTACCTTTTTTTTCATTTTTTATTTTCAGTCAATATATATTTCCTTTCCTTTTTTTTTTTTTTTTTTTTAATGTTCAAACCTTCAACATGTTAAGTTGTGACTGCACAAACCTTGCCCTCAGACATGTTCAAGATATCTTACCTGTGTTCTCTTAAGGACATCTGTTCTTTTATTATGTACTCTTTAATTAAACATTTGTTTTCTGTTCAGTTGATTTTGACTAATGAAATTATTTGCTTCTTATTAACATCCTTAACTTTTTTCCGGATATATTTTTTTGCCATTCCTCGCCACAAACCGTTTCGGCGGGGGATACCAATTCATCGAATTTGCTTGTTTGACTTTCGTATTCATTCAAGCGACTAGGCTGTTGAATAGTCAAGCGTTGCTGTCCTCCGACAGCTCTTGTTAGCTCACCTGAGCCAAAGGCTCATGGTGAGCTATTGTGACCGCTCAATGTCCGGCGTCCGTCCGTCAACATTTCCTAAAAAAATCTTCTTGAAACCCACTGGGCAGAATTACACCAAACTTCACAGGAATGATCCTTGGGTGGCCCCCTTTCAAAATTGTTCAAAGAATTGAATTCCATGCAGAACTCTGGTTGCCATGGCAACCGAAAGGAAAAACTTTAAAAATCTTCTACCAAATTTGTTCAAATCATGACCCCGGGGTCAAAATTGACCCCGCCACAGGGGTCACTTGATTTTACATAGGAAAATGTTAAAAAATCTTCTTCTCCAAAACCAGAAGCCCTAGAGCTTAGATATTTGACATGTAGCATTGCCTAGTGGACTTCTACTAAAAATATTCAAATCATGACCCCGGGGTCAAAATTGACCCCGCCCCAGGGGTCACTTGATTTTACATAGAAAAGTCTTCAAAAATTTTCTAAAAATAAACCAGAAGGCCTAGAGCTTAGATATTTGGCATGTAGCATGGCCTAGAGGACCTCTACACAATTTATTCAAATCATGACCCCCGGGGTCAAAATTGACTCCGCCCCAGGGGTCACTTGATTTTACATAGGAAAATCTTCAAAATTTTTCTAAAAATAAACCAGAAGGCCTAGAGCTTAGATATTTCACATGTAGCATGGCCTAGTGGACCTCTACAAAATTTGTTCAAATCATGACCCCTGGGGTCAAAATTGACCACGCCCCAGGGGTCACTTGATTTTACATAGGAAAATCTTAAGAAATCTTCTTCTCAAAAACCAGAAGCCCTAGAGCTTAGATATTTCACATGTAGCATTGCCTAGTGCACCTCTACTAAAGTTGTTCAAATCATGACCCCGGGATGAAAATTGACCCCCGCCCTAGGGGTCACTTGATTTTACATATGAAAATCTTCAAAATTTTTCTAAAAATAAACCAGAAGGCCTAGAGCTTAGATATTTCAAATGTAGCATTGCCTAGTGGACCTCTGCAACATTTGTTCAAATCATGACCCCCCGGGTCAAAATTGACCCTGCCTCAGGGGTCACTTGATTTTACATAGGAAAATCTTCAAAATTTTTCTAAAAATAAACCAGAAGGCCTAGAGCTTAGATATTTCACTTGTAGCATTGCCTAGTGGACCTCTACAAACTTTGTTCAAATCATGTCCCCCGGGGTCAAAATTGACCCTGCCCCAGGGGTCACTTGATTTTACCTAGAAAAATCTTTAATTTTTTTTCTAAAAATAAACCAGAAGGCCTAGATCTTAGATATTTGACATGTAGCATTGCCTAGTAGACTTCTACAAAATTTATTCAAATCATGACCCCCGGGGTCAAATTGACCCCACCCCAAAATTTCAAAATTTTCTAAAGATAAATCAGAAGGCCTAGAGCTTAGATATTTTGACATGTAGCATTGCTTAGTTGACCTCTTCAAAATTTGTTCAAATCTTGACCCCCACCCCCGGGTCAAATTGACCTAGCTCAAGGGGTTACTTGATTGTACATAGAGAAATCTTCATAAATTTGCTAAAAGTAAACCATAAGGCCTAGATCTTAGATATTTGATATGTAACATTGCCTAGTAGACTTCTACAAACATTGTTCAAATCATGACCCCCGGGTTAAAATTGGCCCCGCCCCAGGGGTTACTTGATTGTACATCTGAAAATGTTCCAAAAAATTTCTAAAAATCATCAGTTTGACATTTGAAACATGTAGCTCATATTACTCAGGTGAGCGATCCAGGGTCATCATGACCCTCTTGTTTTTGGCATAAATGTTTGCTTCAGTGAGACAGGGTGTCATGTGCAACTCCTAGTCCTTTTGACAGCTGGCAGGTTCAACATGTCCGTGGGCATCTAGTTTAAAAACTTTACAAAGCATCCAAATAACAGATTAGACTGAATGGTCCAGTGCTTTTTAGCCGGCTCATGGTGAGCTTTTGTGACCGATCAATGTCTGTTGTGCGTTGTGTGTCCGTCAATCTCCTTGAAAACCACTTGGTAATTACACCAAACTTCACAGGAATGAGCCTTGGGTGGTCCCCTTTCAAAATTATTTAAAGAAATTAATTCCATACAGAACTCTGGTTGTCATGGCAGCCGAAAGGAAAAACTTAAAAAATCTTCTTGTCCAAAACCGCAAGATGTAGAGTCTTGATATTTGGCATGTGACATCATCTTATGGTCCTTTTATCAAGATTGTTCAAATTGGCCCTTGGGGTGAAAAGAGGCCCCGCCCCAGGGGTCCTAAGTTTGACATTGACTTATATAGGGGAAAAAAGAAATCGTATTGTCTGAAAGTTCATGGCCTAGGCCTTTGATACTTGGTATGTATCATTGCCTAGTGGACCTCTAACAGTATTGTTCAAATTGTGCCCCTGGGGTTTTTAGAGGCCCTGCCCTGTTGGTCACTTGTTATATGAGTTATATAGAAAAAAAATACTTCAAAAATTATCAGATCATATTTTCTAGACTGTTTAATTATATTTACCTGATGTACCCAAGTGATTACATGTCACCTCATTGATCTTTCCATAACATAAAGTCCCCTTAAACCTGGTCCTTCAGTAGCCCCATTAACTTAGCCATAACAGTCTCACAAAGCTTGTCCTTCAGTAGCCCCATTAACTTAGCCATAACAGTCTCACAAAGTTTGTCCTTCAGTAGCCTCATAGATCTTTCCATGACACAAAGTCTCCCAAACTTTGTCCTTCAGTTACTGTAGCCCCATTAACTTAGCCATACCAGTCCCACAATGTTTGTCCTCCAGTAGCCTCCTAGATCTTATAACACAGTCCCCCAAACTTTGTCTTTCAGTAGCCCCATTAACTTAGCCATAACAGTCCAACAAAATGTGACCGTTAGTAGCCTCATTACATTATCCATAAACCACATTCCCCAAAACTTTGTCTTTATGTAGCCCCATTAATCTTTCCATTAAAAGTTCCCAAAAATTGTCCTTCTCTAGCCCCATTAATCTATCCATAAAGTCCACCAAAAGTCAGAAGCCTCGTTAAACTCTCAATAACAAAGTCGCACAATTAAGTCAGAAGTCTTTGATGTCAAACATTCAAATTTGCTTGTATAAAATGTCAGTTTTAAAAGTCTTGACATTACATTCAATATCTTTTTTTATGCCCCAGAAGGAAGGCATATTAGTTTTCAACTGTCAGTCAGTTCGTTCATTAGTTCTTTCATCACAACGTTAACTTTTTGCATGAAGGCACTTTACTCGTGAACCACTGCACCCAGGACCTTCAAACTTCACATGCTGATTGTACTTATTGAGTACACGACCACTACTGACTGGGGTCACCAGGTCATAGGTCAAGGTCACCAGGCCAAAGGTCAAGGTGCTGCGGGGGAATTTGTCACCATTAGTGACAGCTCGTTTTTTACGTATTTCCACAGACCTCCACAATAATTAACTGGCCTTGGATGTTTTTCAGGTGATAGACAAGAGGATAAGAGTGTAGATGAAAGTCCCACAGTCAATGAGATTCTCATTTCTGTTCAAACTGCTGAGCCGGAATCAAGTGGAAACTCGTACCGGGCTTTTAGCAAAGACAACAGTATGATTGCTGATGTGGGTCCAAATCTTACTGAGGAGAAAAATTGTCATAACGGTTAGTATCGAGGTTTACTAGGATAGAGTCAACCAATTTTTGTACCCACAACAACAAAGTTGTAAGGTGGGGGAGTATACTGGTTTCAGGTTGTCTTTCTGTCTGTCCGTAGACACAAGGCCACATTTACAAAAGTCTTTGTTTGCTGTCTCACGACCCTTCTTTTTCTTTTTAAGGTATGGTCGGAAGGTAGGCTATTTTTTTATTTTTTTTGCCTGATGGATTACACTTTTGCCAGTTGATATATAGTCTCATCTTACAGAATATTTCTTCTGTAAAAATAAGACATAATAATTATTCAAACTTTATTATTTTGCTTACTTGAAATATATGCAACACTTCATACTGCAACTTGTAAAAAAATTTGACCAGCATTATCCAATAAAAACTTAAAGCGCGCAGCATTATAAGTGGGTAGGTGGGGAGACAGCAAACAAACATATTTTTTATTTTGGCCCAATCTTGTGCGCACAATCTCTCATCCTCTTGACACAGTTTAATGAAACTTCACACAAGTGATCAGTAACAACAGTAGTTGTGCATGGGGCATGTTATGTTCTTTCAGAAAATAAAATTTGCAGAGTTACGGTACTTTTTAAAGTGACAAGGTGAGCTGTTGTGACCGCTTGATGTCAGTCGTTCGTCAACAATTTCTAAAAAAAAAATCTTCTTGAAAACCACTGGGCAGAATTACACCAAACTTCACCAAACTGCAGAACTCTGGTTGCCATGGCAACCGAAAGGAAAAACTTTAAAAATCTTCTTCTCAAAAACCAGAAGCCCTAGAGCTCAGATATTTGGTGTGAAGCATTACCTAGTGGACCTCTACCAAGTTTATTCAAATCATGACCCCAGGGTCAAAATTGGCCCCGCCCCAGAGATCACTTGATTTTACAGAGGAAACTCTTAAAAAATCTTCTCAAAATCCAGAATCCTAGAGCTTAGATATTTGACATGTAGCATTACCCACTGCGGGGAATCACATGATCAAAATAATCTCTAAACCAAAATAAAAATATGAATCATATGGGATAATATTGAAGAATCTTTTGCTGTAAAATTAAAATATAGCCTATCATATGCCGACATACATTTATCCTAAACCTACATAGATTTCAATCACAATTACCTTTTGATTATCTGGAACACTTCAGGAAACTGATACTTATTATTTTCCTTAGTGTTTGTAATTACAGGATAGCTATCATTATTGTCAACTACATGATAATTTAACAATTTTCATTAGTCACATGATAGGCTATGTTTAAATTACATATCTTATCATGACAGGAAATTTATTCATGTTCTTCAAAATATAACTTTGGTTTAGAGATTATTATACGCCCGAAGGGACGTATTATGTTATGACGCTGGTGTCCGTCTGTCTGCCTGTCCGTCCGTCTGTCCATTAGCAATTTCGTGTCCGCTCTGTAACTCTTGAACCCCTTGAAAAATTTCAAGGAAACTTGACACAAATGTTCACCACACCGAGACAATGTGCCGAGCGCATGTTTTGGATATCTCGGTTCAAGGTTAAGGTCACACTTAGGAGTCAAAGGTCATATCAGTTTGTTTCGTGTCCGCTCTGTAACTCTTGAACCTCTTGAAGGATTTCAAAGAAACTTGACACAAATGTTCACCACACCGAGACGACGTGCAGAGCGCATGTTCCGGACGACTGGCTTCAAGGTCAAGGTCACACTTAGGGGTCAAAAGTCCTATCTGTTTGTTTTGTGTCCGCTCTGTAACTCTTGAACTGCTTGAAGGATTTCAAAGAAACTTGGCAGAAATGTTCACAACACTTGAGACCATGTGCAGAGCGCCTGCTCCGGATGACTCGCTTCGAGGTCAAGGTCACACTTAAGGGTCAAAGGTCATATATGACTTTGCTTTGTGTATATTGTTCTGCATTGCAGTGCTCTTGTTTTTATTTGGCAGATCTCTTTTTTGTACTTACAATATTTATTTTTTTGGAATTACTTCCCTTTTATGTTACTATAAATAGCTTATTTTGAAACTTTTTTATTATTTGCCGTAGGGAAAAACCGAGACCTCTTTTCTGTGGTACAACATGGATGGTACTTCCAATTTTTAGGTCTATTTTTAGCTCACCTGTCACAAAGTGACAAGGTGAGCTTTTGTGATCGCGCGGCGTCCGTCGTCCGTGCGTCCGTAAACTTTTGCTTGTGACCACTCTAGAGGTCACATTTTTCATGGGATCTTTATGAAAGTTGGTCAGAATGTTTATCTTGATGATATCTAGGTCAAGTTCGAAACTGGGTCACGTGCCATCGAAAACTAGGTCAGTAGGTCTAAAAATAGAAAAACCTTGTGACCTCTCTAGAGGCCATATATTTCATGAGATCTTCATGAAATTTGGTCAGAATGTTCACCTTGATAATATCTAGGTCAAGTTCGAAACTGGGTCACGTGCCTTCAAAAACTAGGTCAGTAGGTCTAAAAATAGAAAAACCTTGTGACCTCTCTAGAGGCCATATATTTCACAAGATCTTTATCAAAATTGGTCAGAACGTTTACCTTGATGATATCTAGGTCAAGTTCGAAACTGGGTTACGTGCCATCAAAAACTAGGTCAGTAGGTCAAATAATAGAAAAACCTTGTGACCTCTCTAGAGGCCATACTTTTCATGGGATCTGTATGAAAGTTGGTCTGAATGTTCATCTTGATGATATCTAGGTCAAGTTCGAAACTGGGTCACGTGCCCTTAAAAACTAGGTCAGTAGGTCTAAAAATAGAAAAACCTTGTGACCTCGCTAGAGGCTATATGTATCACAAGATGTTCATGAAAATTGATCAGAATGTTCATCTTGATGATATCTAGGTCAAATTTGAAACTGAGTCACGTGCCTTCAAAAACTAGGTCAGTAGGTCAAATTATAGAAAAACCTTGTGACCTCTCTAGAGGCCATATTTTTCATGGGATCTGCATGAAAGTTGGTCTGAATGATCATCTTGATGATATCTAGGTCAAGTTTGAAACTGGGTCACGTGCGGTAAAAAACATGGTCAGTAGGTCAAATAATAGAAAAACCTTGTGACCTCTCTAAAGGCCATATTTTTCATGGGATCTGTATGAAAATTGGTCTGAATGTTCATCTTGATGATATCTAGGTCAGGTTCGAAACAGGGTCATGTGCAGTCAAAAACTAGGTCAGTAGGTCTAAAAATAGAAAAACCTTGTGACCTCTCTAGAGGCCATACTTGTGAATGGATCTCCATAAAAATTGGTCAGAATGTTCACCTTGATGATATCTAAGTCAATTTTGAAACTGGGTCACGTGCCTTAAAAAACTAGGTCAGTAGGTCAAATAATAATAAAACCTTGTGACCTCTCTAGAGGCCATACTTTTCATGGGATCTGTATGAAAGTTGGTCTGAATGTTCATCTTGATGATATCTAGGTCAAATTTGAAACTGGGTCAACTGCGGTCAAAAACTAGGTCAGTAGGTCTAAAATTATTAAAATCTTTTGACTTCTCTAGAGGCCATATTTTTCAATGGATCTTCATGAAAATTGATCTGAATGTTCACCTTGATGATATCTAGGTCAGTTTTGAAACTGGGTCACGTGCGGTCAAAAACTAGGCCAGTAGGTATAAGAATAGAAAAACCTTGTGACCTCTCTAGAGGCCATATTTTTCATGAGATCTTCATGAAAATTAGTGAGAATGTTCACCTTGATGATATCTAGGTAAAGTTCAAAACAGGGTCATGTACCTTCGAAAACTAGGTCAATAGGTCAAATAATAGAAAAACCTTGTGACCTCTCTAGAGACCATATTTTTCAATGGATCTTCATGAAAATTGGCCTGAATTTTTATCTTGATAATATCTAGGTCAAGTTCAAAACTGGGTCACATGAGCTCAAAAACTAGGTCACTATGTCAAATAATAGAAAAAATGACATCATACTCAAAACTGGGTCATGTGGGAAGAGGTGAGCGATTCAGGACCATCATGGTCCTCTTGTTACATACCTATACCAGATAAGGATTTTTTTGTAGACTTTGAATAATTTTTTTGTGTACTTAGATTTGTTTTTAGCTCACCTGTCACAAAGTGACAAGGTGAGCTTTTGTGATCGTGCGGTGTCCGTCGTCCGTCCGTGCGTCCGTAAACTTTTGCTTGTGACCACTCTAGAGGTCACATTTTTTGTGGGATCTTTATGAAAGTTGGTCTGAATGTTCATCTTGATGATATCTAGGTCAAGTTTGAAACTGGGTCACGTCCCTTCAAAAACTAGGTCAGTAGGTCTAAAAATAGAAAAACCTTGTGACCTCTCTAGAGGCCATATATTTCACAAGATCTTCATGAAAATTGGTCAGAATGTTCGCCTTGATGATATCTAGGTCAAGTTCGAAACTGGGTCACGTGCCATCAAAAACTAGGTCAGTAGGTCTAAAAATAGAAAAACCTTGTGACCTCTCTAGAGGCCATATATTTCACAAGATCTTCATGAAAATTGGTCAGAACGTTCACCTTGATGATATCTAGGTCAAGTTCGAAACTGGGTCACGTGCCTTCAAAAACTAGGTCAGTAGGTCAAATAATAGAAAAACCTTGTGACCTCTCTAAAGGCCATATTTTTATGGGATCTGTATGAAAGTTGGTCTGAATGTTCATCTTGATGATATCTAGATCAATTTTGAAACTGGGTCACGTGCGTTCAAAAACTAGGTCAGTAGGTCTAAAAATAGAAAAACCTTGTGACCTCGCTAGAGGCCATATATTTCATGAGATCTTCATGAAAATTGGTCAGAATGTTCACCTTGATGATATCTAGTTCAAGTTCGAAAGTGGGTCACGTGCCTTCAAAAACTAGGTCAGTAGGTCAAATAATAGAAAAACCTTGTGACCTCTCTAGAGGCCATATTTTTCATGGGATCTATATGAAAGTTGGTCTGAATGTTCATCTTGATGATATCTAGGTCAGGTTCGAAAGTGGTTCACGTGCCTTCAAAAACTAGGTCAGTAGGTCAAATAATAGAAAAACCTTATGACCTCTCTAAAGGCCATATTTTTCATGGGATCTGTATGAAAATTGGTCTGAATGTTCATCTTGATGATATCTAGGTCAAGAGTGAAACAGGGTCATGTGCGGTCAAAAACTAGGTCAGTAGGTCTAAAAATAGAAAAACCTTGTGACCTCTCTAGAGGCCATACTTGTGAATGGATCTCCATAAAAATTGGTCAGAATGTTCATCTTGATGATATCTAGGTCAAGTTTGAAAGTGGGTTACGTGCCCAAAAAAGTAGGTCAGTAGGTCAGATAATGAAAAAACCTTGTAACCTCTCTAGAGGCCATATTTTTCATGGGATCTGTATGAAAGTCGGTCTGAATGTTGATCTTGATGATATATAGGTCAGGTTTGAAACTGGGTCAACTGCGATCAAAAACTAGGTCAGTAGGTCTTGAAATAGAAAAAACCTTGTGACCTCTCTAGAGGCCATACCCTTGAATGGATCTTCATGAAAATTGGTCAGAATGTTCACCTTGATGATATCTAGGTCAAGTTTGAAATGGGTCACGTGCCTTAAAAAACTAGGTCAGTAGGTCAGATAATAAAAAAACCTTGTGACCTCTCTAGAGGCCATACTTTTCATGGGATCTGTATGAAAGTTGGTCTGAATGTTCATCTTGATGATATCTAGGTCAAGTTTGAAATTGGGTCAACTGCGGTCAAAAACTAGGTCAGTAGGTCTAAAATTATAAAATCTTTTGACCTCTCTAGAGGCCATATTTTTCAATGGATCTTTATAAAAATTGATCTGAATGTTCACCTTGATGATATCTAGGTCAGTTTAGAAACTGGGTCACGTGCAGTCAAAAACTAGGCCAGTAGGTATAAAAATAGAAAAACTTTGTGACCCCTCTAGAGGCCATATTTTTCATGAGATCTTCATGAAAATTAGTGAGAATGTTCACCTTGATGATATCTAGGTAAAGTTCAAAACAGGGTCATGTACCTTCGAAAACTAGGTCAATAGGTCAAATAATAGAAAAACCTGGTGACCTCTCTAGAGACCATATTTTTCAATGGATCTTCATGAAAATTGGTCAGCATTTTTATCTTGATAATATCTAGGTCAAGTTCAAAACTGAGTCACATGAGCTCAAAAACTAGGTCACTATGTCAAATAATAGAAAAAACGACGTCATACTCAAAACTGGGTCATGTGGGAAGAGGTGAGCGATTCAGGACCATCATGGTCCTCTTGTTTGAAGTTTTCCATTTGTTGTTCCAGTCCTTTGGGCTACAACAGTCAAGTTCTTAAAATTTTGCTCCCATCCTATGATGTAAGCCTTCGGGCGTATATTGCCCCACTTGGCGGTGCTCTTGTTTTGATCATATGATTCTCCACAGTGATTACCTAGTGGACCTCTAGTAAATTTGTTCAAATCATGACCCCGGGGTCAAAATTGACCCCGCCCCAGGGTTCACTTGATTTTACATAGGAAAATCTTCAAAAATTTTCTAAAAATAAACCAGAAGGCCTAGATCTTAGATATTTGACATGTAGCATTGCCTAGTGGACCTCTAAAAAATTTGTTCAATCATGACCCCCGGGGTCAAAACTGACCCCGCCCCAGGGGTCACTTGATTTTACATAGGAAAATCTTCAAAAATTTTCTAAAAATAAACCAGAAGGCCTAGATCTTAGATATTTGACATGTAGCATTGCCTAGTAGACTTCTACAAAATTTGTTCAAATCATGACTCCCGGGATCAGATTGACCCCCGCCCCATTGGGTTACTTGATTGTACATAGAAAAATCGTCAAAATTTTCTTAAAATAAACCAGAAGGCCTAGAGCTTAGATATTTGACATGTAGCATTGCCTAGTAGACCTCTACAGAATTCATTCAAATCATGAACGCCGGGTGCCCCAGGGGTCACTTGATTTTACATAGGAAAATTTTCAAAAAATTTCTAAAAATAAACCAGAAGGCCTAGAGCTTAGATATTTGACATGTAGCATTGCCTAATAGACCTTTTCAAAATTGTTCAAATCATGATCCCGATTGTACATAGAAAAATCTTCAAAATGTTCTAAAAATAAACCAGAAAGCCTAGAGCTTAGATATTTGACATGTAGCATGCATTGCCTAGTGGACCTCTACAAAATTTGTTCAAATCTTGACCCCCCCACCCCCGGGTCAAATTGACCCAGCCTCAGGGGTTACTTGATTGTACATAGGGAAATCTTTATAAATTTGCTAAAAATAAACCAGAAGGCTTAGATCTTAGATATTTGATATGTAACATTGCCCAGTAGACTTATACAAACTTTGTTCAAATCATGACCCCCGGGGTAAAATTGACTCAGCCCCAGGGTTTACTTGATTGTACATTGGAAAATTTTCAAAAAAAATCTAAAAATCATCAGTTTGACATTTGAAACATGTAGCTCATATTACTCAGGTGAGCGATCCAGGGTCATAATGACCCTCTTGTTAATGAGTTATTACCCCTTTTTAGCTCACTTGAGCCAAAGGCTCATGTTGAGCTTTTTGTGACAGCTCAATATCCGTCGTCCGTCATGTGTTGGTGTCCGTCAACATTTTCTAAAAAAATCTTCTTCTTGAAAACCATTGGCAGAATTACACCAAACTTCACAGGAATGATCCTTGGGTGGCCCCCTTTCAAAATTGTTCAAATAATTGAATTCCATTCAGAAGGAAAAACTTTAAAAATCTTCTTGTCCAAAACCACAGAGCCTAGGGCTTTGATATCTTGTGTGTAGCATCATCTAGTGGTCCTCTACCAAAATTATCCCCCTAGGATCAGATATGGCCCCGCCCTGGGGGTCACATAGTTTATATAGACTCATATAGGGAAAACTTTGAAAACCTTCTTGTACAAAACCACTAGGGCTTTGATATTTGGTATGTAGCATCATCTAGTGGTCTTCTACCAAGATTGTTCAAATTATCCCCCTAGGATCAAATATGGCCTTGTCCCGTGGGTCCCAAGTTTATATAGGAAAAACAGTTTAAAAATCTTCCTGTCTGAAACCACAACACTTAGACCTTTGATATTTGGTTTGCAGCATTGTCTTATGATCCTCAACCAAAATTGTTCAAATTGTACCCCTGGGGTGAAAAGAGGCCCTGCCCTGGGGGTCCCAAGTTTTATATAGACTTATATGTGACCATGACTGAGAAAATGGGTCCAGATGAGGGAATTTGACATTTTCAGATTTTTGCATATTTAGAAAGTACATCCATTCAGAAATAAATCCTGAAAATTTCAGAGGAAAATCTTCAATATTTTGAGTTTTATGACATTTTTTGTAACAAAGATACTAAAAGTAAAAATAGAACATTTCAGTTAATATCCTTTCTTTCAAGTTTATTTGTCACTGGTAATAGTTCACAATTGTGAGATAAGTTTATCTTCAGTTACAATGACAGGATATAATACATGGGTGGTAAACGCGCAATCCAATTCCCGCCGGGAATACGCTTAAAATGGGTTGCGCAACGTCCGGTGCTGGTGTTGCGCGTAAAAAAAGACGAAATTGAGGTATGTGGAGTTATGATTTTGCTTAGTATGAGACAAGAATAAATTTTCTCGAAAAAAGCAAAATGCTATTCGACACAAATATGAAAATACATCATATGTGTAAAATATCTGGTTTCTAATTTATGATTCGGCTCTATTATCACAAAAACTCAGGCGACACGAAGCGTGAAAAAAGTATGAAATCAATAAAAATGGGAGTTTCTGACCTCATATGCCTAATCTGAGGACATCTGATGCTTTTTATGATAACTCAACTGTTATAAAGTAACAAATATCAAAATTATTTGCTTCAAATCCTGCTTACGGGGACATAATTGACAAAAAAATCATCGGGAATGGGGTTGCGCACCGGGAATGGAGCTGCTCGTATACATCATAATGTATATAATGTATATGCGCAACTCCATTCCCGGGGCGCAACCCCATTCCAGATTATTTTTGCCAATCTTTCCCCCAAAAGCAACATTTCATTCAAGTGTATGTAATATCCATGACTGTTTTACACGCGTTTGATCATTAGAAGCGTCACATTTCCAGAAAGAAGGCACAAGAGTTAGAAAATTTCATTTTTCATGATTCCATGCTTTTTTTGACAGCTCGAGCCAGCAGAGTTTTCGTGATAACAAGGCCGATTCTTAAATTAATAAGTTGGTATTTCACACATATGATCTTTATTCATTTTTGTGTCGAATAGCATTTTGCTTTTTTTCGAAAGCACTCGTAAATGTGTCATTATTTACAAAAACAAAAACCCACCTACCTCGATTTTGTATATATTGATGCGCAACACCAGCACCGGAAGTCGCGCAACCCATTTTTAGCGTATTCCCAGTGGGAATTGGATTGCGCGTTTACCACCCGTGTAATATAGATCCCTACTTAATACACAAAATGATAATCAATTAAAATCTACAAGCCTTTCAATAAAATCATTACTCAAACTGTGTTACCATGGCAACAGCTATATTAAATTCCCTTTTTCTACATGCAAATACTTAAAAAAAACATTTTCACTTGAAATAAGGTTTCAAAAGGTAAAATATTTGAAAAAATATGTATTTTTAAATATGGCATGAAAATTTCACATGAAAATATCCAAAATGTTTGATTGTATAACCATCTTTATGACATGGGTAATAACCATAAGAATAAGAAATTTTAGTCATTTTTCTTCACAAGTTATCTTTCACTTGCTGGTAATAAATGAGTATTTTGAAAATAAATGAAACTTCTATTATTATGAAATTTTATACTAGTGATGCTTACTTAAAGTAGAAAAATTTAATTTTAATCTTCCATATCATGCATTAAAACATTATTAAAATTGCGTTACCATGGCAACATATGCATTAATTTCCCTTTTCTTCAATAGTTGTAAATAGAAGCTTAACTTGAAAGAATGTTTATAGTAAGATATATATAATAAAAGTATAGGTATTCATAAATAAAATCTGAAGATTTAACATAAAAATCTTAAAAATGTTTGGTTTTATGACAGTTTTTGTAAAATTGGCAAAATCCATAAGAATTAGGCATTTTCATCATTGTGTCTTCATAACTTGTCATACAATTGTTGGTAATAAATGTCTATTTTAAACCTTTTGTTACTATGAACTTGTATATTTTAGAAGCTTATTTAAAGTAGGAAAATACTAATAATTAAAATTGTCAATAGTATCTATGAAAACACTATTCATATTGCGTTACCATAGCAACATATGCATTATATTCTTTTTTCTACGATAGTATTTCAAAATAGAAGCTTTATTTGAAAAATGTTTCCAGTAATCTGAATTCTTGAAAGTATAGATATTCAAAAGCAAAATCTGAAAATTCCAGACGAAAATATTAAATAAAGTTTGGTGCTATGACAGGTTTGTTAATATGGGTATTAACCATAAGAATAAACTATTAAAGCCATTGTTTCTTCAGTTTGTGTTTTTCACTTACTGTTAATAACTGGCTATCTTTAAATACATGTATCTTCTATTATGATAAAAATTATGTATATTTAGATTTTCACTTAAAGAGCAAATATCTAGCTAACAAAAATCCTTTACATTTTTCTATAGAAACATTGTAAAATTGTGTTACCATGGCAACATATACATTTGATTCTGTTTCCAACATTAAAACTTTAAAACAAGAGATAAATCTGGAAAAGTGTTTCATTAAGTTGGATATTATATAGTATATGTATTCAAAAATAGAATCCAAAGATTTCTTGTGAAAATATAAAATATGTTAGGTTTTATGATAGATTTTGTTACATGAGTATAACCATAAGAGTAAGACATTTCTGTCATTGTTTCTTCTTAATCTGTCTTTCACCTCTGGTAATAAATGACTATTTAAAAAAAAAGAAGAAACATTACTACTAGGAAATTTTGTATTGTAGATGCTTATTATAAAGTAGAAAAATACAGCTAATTTAATTTTGTATTTTCTAAGAAAAAATATTCAAATTGCATTACCACGGCAACATAAGTATTAAACTCCTTTTTTTCTATTATCATACTTACAAACAACAGATTAATTTGAAATTGTTTCTAATAAGTTAGATATTTTAAATCATAAGTATCCAGGAAAAGAAATGTGAAAAACACACAAAACTACTTTAAAATATTCAGTTTTATGGTATGTTTTGTAACAAAAGTAATTATCGTAAGAACATAACATTTCAGTCATTCCTTCTGCATCATTTGTTTTTCACTGGCTAATTATAATGGAAAATATTAAAGAAAGTGAACATTCTATTACAGTGGAATTATACATTGTATATCCCTAATTGAAAGTACAAATCAATAACTTCTATGAAATATAATTTGAATTATGTAACCATGGCAACATATACACTAAATTCATTTATCTAAAACTAGATGCCCACGGGCAACATGTCGAGCCCATCAGCTGTCCAAAGGACTGGGAGTTGCACACAATTATGCCAGTTAAAAAAAAGATTACAAAAAGTTACAATATAAGTTATTTGTAGTAACAACAAAGGGAAGTAAATCTTAAAAAAAATCAAAAAAAATCTTAAGTCCACACAAAAATCCTTACCAGTAGAGACAGGTCAAAATACACCTCAAAATTGGATGTAACATGCATGTTGTACTACAGGAAAGCGGTCTTGATTTTTCCCTACGACCAGTAATAAAAAAGTTACAATATAAGCTATTTATAGTAACAACAAAGGGAAGTAATTCTAAGTTCTTGCGCATGACACTCCGTCTCATGCTGGTGAACAATTGTGCCAAGTTGCATCAAAATCCCTGTATGCATGAAAAAGTAATGCTCCAGACAAAGTCATTCTTGTATCTGACCTTTGACTTCTAAGTGTGACCTTGACCTTAGACCTAATGACCTGGTTCTTGCACATGACACTCCGTCTTATGGTGGTGAACATTTGTGCCAAGTTACATCAAAATCCCTCCATGCATGAAGAAGAAATGCTCCTGACAAAATTGTCATTCTTGTATCCTTTGACCTCTAAGTGTGACCTTGACCTTAGAGCTAGAGACCTGATTCTAGCGCGTGACACTCCGTTTCATGATGGTGAACAATTGTGCCAAGTTACATCAAAATCCCTCCATGCATGAAGAAGAAATGCTCCGGACAAAGTCATTATTGAATTATGTGTGACCTTGGGTTTGCGCATGACACTCCGTCTTACTGAGATTAACATTCATGCCAAATATAAACAAGATTGCTCCATGCATGTTAAAGTTATGGTCTGGACAAACAAATCCGGACGGAAGCACGCCCGCCCATACACCAAACAGCCATTTGGACAACTATGTCCACTTTCGCAAGGGGGCTCGACAAAAATACTTAATCAATACAACAGCTTTAGTTCAAGTACTTTTCTATTACAGGTCATATATTGTTAACTTAGTCATACATACTCAAGACTCTTTCATTGCTATAACAGCATGATTCAAAGTTGGTTACCATGGCAACATATATAAAGCAATAGTTTTTGGTATTGTAAGGTTGCATTCAACATGTATGTATATGTCAATAAAGTATCAACTGAGTTGGTTAAACATGTCTTCCTCATACTATAACTCACTTTCTCAGGTAGTGTAACTAAAATTATAATGTAGATAGCATAAAAGATGAAACATCTTAGAACTACTGGTATCAGTATACAACAGTCAACTTTATTCATCAATTCTATGACAAAATCATTATACCTGTATTTGATAATCTCCTGAAACATAAAGAGTAATTCTTCAGTAGTTTCTATTAAAGTGTATATTTTGATAACATAGTCATACATTCTCAAGACCCTCTAATTACTATAAAAGCATGATGTACAGTTGGTTTTGTTATGGTACCATAGCATTTAAAATGCATGTTTTAAATGTTTCTGTTAATAAACTCTTAATGGACTTGTATGAATATACAACTGTCAACATTATTTACCAAAAGGCAACATATCTTCTTTAAACACAAAAAAGCATACTTTTCTTAATACACTCAGTTATGAATGTCTGTATGTATAGTTTCTGCAAGGTTCCTTTGAAATTCAAATCTCAGACAGTACTTTTTGTATGAACTTTTTAATTCAACAACAGTTTTTAGCCCACCTGTCACATAGTGACAGGGTGAGCTTTTGTGATTGCCCTTCGTCCGTCCGTCCACAATTTCTTGTCTGCACGATAGAGGTTTCATTTATGATTTTATTTTAACCAAACTTGCACACAACTTGTATCACCATAAGATCTCGGTTCCTTTCTTGAACTGGCCAGATCCCATTATAGGTTCCAGAGTTATGGCCCCTGAAAGGGCCAAAATTAGCTATTTTGACCTTGTCTGCACAATAGCAGCTTCATTTATGATTTGATTTTACCAAACTGGCACACAACTTGTATCACCATAAGATCTTGGTTCCTTTCTTGAACTGTCCAGATTCCATTATGGTTTCCAGAGTTATGGCCCCTGAAAGGGCCAAAATTAGCTATTTTGACCTTGTCTGCACAATAGCAGCTTCATTTATGATTTGATTTTAACCAAACTGGCATACAACTTGTATCACCATAAGATCTTGGTTCCTTTCTTGAACTGGCGAGATTCCATTATGGGTTCCAGAGTTTTGGCCCCTGAAAGGGCCAAAATTAGCTATATTGACCTTGTCTGCACAGTAGCAGCTTTATTTATGATTTGATTTTTACCAAACTTGCACACAACTTGTATCACCATAAGATCTCAATTCCTTTCTTGAACTGGCCAGATCCCATTATGGTTTCCAGAGTTATGGCCCCTGAAAGGGCCAAAATTAGCTATTTTGACCTTGTCTGCACAATAGCAGCTTCATTTATGATTCGATTTTAACCAATCTTGCACACAACTTGTATCACCACAAGATCTTGGTTCCTTTCTTGAACTGGCGAGATTCCATCATGGGTTCCAGAGTTATGGCCCCTTAAAGGTCCAAAATTGGCTATTTTGGCTTTTGCAGCCATACAGAGACTTCATTTATGGTTTTATTTGATACAAACTTCCAAAATAACTTCAACAACAATAATTCTTGGATTCCATGACAAATCAGATCCAAGCGTAGGTTCAGAGTTATTTTATATCTGATTACCTCCCCTGATTGTATTCAAAATGGATTTATATCAGTAAGTACTTATAGTACTTATTTGAAATTTCATTATTGTCATTAGTTGGACTGAGCCAATCAGGGTAGATAACTATGGACTGATTTTATGTCAAATTACCTCCCTTTATTTAAAATTAAAATGGGTATATCTCTGTAACTAATGAAGATACTGATCTGAAATTTCATTTATGTCAACAGATATATTTGACAGATCCTTCTTTTCTTCACTTACAATAATTTTTTTTTTAATTACTTCCCTTTTACGTTACTATAAATAGCTTATTTTTAGTAACTTGTTTATTATTGGCCATAGGGAAAAACCAAGACCACTTTTCTGTGGTACAACATGGATGGTACCTCCAGTTTGTAGGTGTATTTTGACATATCTGTACCTTGTAAAATTTTTTTTTTTTTTTTGGTTAAATTTCTTCCCTTTGTTGTTACTGTCCTTTGGACTTAGATATTTTTTCTGAGGACCTTCTTGTCCTCAAGTGCAATGATAACAGGTGAGCGATATAGGGCCATCATGGCTCTCTTGTTTTTCTCTTACAGCCACTTCCCTTTTTCCAGTTCTCAGAGCAATCCTCGTCGATTACAATTTCAGTCTTTGGCACGATTGGTTTTGGACAAATTGATTCCTTTGATTTTTCAGACAAGCAATGTTCCCTAATATGTTCATAAAGGTACCATTGTCTGGCTGGTGTCAATCCAGGACAAGGAGACACATTTGGCAATGTACCCTTTGGAGGAGACAATTTTAGCAAGTTCACTGATACAACTGGACTGTCACTTAAGATTTTCACATTAACAATTCCAGGTGCTTCTGCAGATATGAAAAAGTGGTGATACTTGGTAATGTTCTTTAAAGGTTTAAAATATTGTGACAAGAAAGTTCTCCACTGATAGAATGTGACAGGCTTTGAATCATCATTGACCAACTGTGCAATGTTATGACTTTTCTTTGAAGACTGATCCACAGTGTCTGCAATGTCGTGTAAGGTCTCAGCATTCACCCTCCTCCATCGATTTTTCCAAATTCCAAACTGCCAGTCAGGTTCAAGCTATCACCATTGAATATTCAATTGATCTATGATATCCTGTAACAAATAGGTAATTCAGTACATATTTTATTATGTCTCCCCTAGGAGACATATTGTTTTTGTCCTGTCCGTCCGTACGTACGTCACACTTCATTTCCGGGCAATAACTGGAGAACCATTTGACCTAGAACCTTCAAACTTCATAGGGTTGTAGGGCTGCTGGAGTAGACGACCCCTATAGTTTTTGGGGTCACTCCGTCAAAGATCAAGGTCACAGGGGCCTGAACATTGAAAACCATTTCCGGTCAGTAACTTGAGAACCACTTGACCCAGAATGATGAAACTTCATAGGATGATTGGTCATGCAGAGTAGATGACCCCTAACAATTTTAGGGTCACTCTGTTAAAGGTCAAGTTCACAGGGGCCCGAACATTGAAAACCATTTACAGTCAGTAACTTGAGAACCACTTGACCCAGAATGATGAAACTTCGTAGGATGATTGATCATGAAGAGTAGATGACCCCTAACGATTTTAGGATCACTCTGTTAAAGGTCAAGGTCACAGGGGCCTTAACATGGAAAACCATTTCTAATCAATAACTTGAGAACCTCTCGACCCAGGATGTTGAAACTTCATAGGTTGATTGTTCATGCAGAGTAAATGACCCCTATTGATTTTGGGGTCACTCCGTTAAAGGTCAAGGTCACAGTGGCCTGAACATTGATAACCAGTTCCGATCAATAACTTGAGAACCACTTGACCCAGAATGTTGAAACTTCATAGGATGATTGATCATGCAGAGTAGATGACCCCTATTGATTTTGGGGTCAGTCTATTAAAGGTCAAGGTCACAGTGGCCTGTTCATGTAAAATCATTTTTTGGAAATAACTTGAGAATCACTTGACCTACAATGTTGAAACTTAATAGGATGATTGGACATGCAGAGTAGATGACCCCTATTTATTTTGAGGTCACTTGATCAAAGGTCAAGGTCACAGGAGCCTGAACAGTAACTTGAGAACCACTAGGCCAAGAGTGTTGAAATTTAGCGGGATGACTGGACATGCCAAGTAGATGATCCCTGTTGCAGCCAACCATCAGTGTCTCTTTGACCTTCGCTCCTATACCCTATTGACTTCTTGCCTATAGGACTTTGCATTGGGGGAGACATGCGCTTTTTTTACAAAAGCATTTTCTAGTTTTATACAATAAACCTGGGTGTCATTTGTTTTTTGTTTTTTTCATTAATTGCACTGTCCATCCGTCTGTGCATCCAGTAAATTCTTGTCTGGGCTGTAACTCTTCCATCCATAAGGAGATTTTGCAATAACCTGGCATAAATGTTAACCATAATGAGACGATGTGTCGTGTGCAAGACT
>NW_026463861.1:0-67296 GCF_021730395.1 Mercenaria mercenaria
GATCACCCTTCGTCCGTCGTCAGTCCGTGCGTCAATAATTTCTTGTCTGCACGATAGTGGTTTCATTTATGATTTTATTTTAACCAAACTTGCACACAACTTGTATCACCATAAGATCACGGTTCCTTTCTTTAACCGGCCAGATTCCATTATGGGTTCCAGAGCTATGGCCCCTGAAAGGGCCAAAATTAGCTATTTTGACCTTGTCTGTACAATAGCAGCTTTATTTATGATTTGATTTTTACCAAACTGGCACACAACTTGTATCACCATAAGATCTTGGTTCCTTTCTTGAACTGGCCAGATTCCGTTATGGGTTCCAGAGTTATGGCCCCTGAAAGGGCCAGAACTCTTGTTATCCAGAGTTATGGCCCCTGAAAGGGCCAGAATTAGCTATTTTGACCTTGTCTGCACAATAGCAGCTTCATTTATGATTTTATTTTAACCAAACTTGCACAAAACTTGTGTTACCATAAGATCTTGGTTCCTTTCTTGAACCGGCAAGATTCCTGTATGGGTTCCAGAGTGATGGCCCCTGAAAGGGCCAGAATTAGCTATTTTGACCTTGTCTGCACAATAGCAGCTTCATTATGTCTCCCCCAGGAGACATATTGTTTTTGCCCTGTCCGTCCGTCCGTCTGTCCGTCCGTCCGTACGTCACACTTCATTTCCGAGCAATAACTGGAGAACCATTTGACCTAGAACCTTCAAACTTTATAGGGTTGTAGGGCTGCTGGAGTAGACGACCCCTATTGATTTTGGGGTCACTCCGTCAAAGGTCAAGGTCACAGGGGCCTGAACATTGAAAACCATTTCCGATCAATAACTAGAGAACCACTTGACCCAGAATGTTGAAACTTCATAGGATGATTGGTCATGAAGAGTAGATGACCCCTATTGATTTTGGGGTCACTCCATCAAAGGTCAAGGTCACAGGGTCCTGAACATTGTAAACCATTTCCGATCAATAACTAGAGAACCACTTGACCCAGAATGTTGAAACTTCATAGGATGATTGGTCATGAAGAGTAGATGACCCCTATTGATTTTGGGGTCACTCCGTCAAAGGTCAAGGTCACAGGGGCCTGAACATTGAAAACCATTTCCGATCAATAACTAGAGAACCACTTGACCCAGAATGTTGAAACTTCATAGGATGATTGGTCATGAAGAGTAGATGACCCCTATCAAAGGTCAAGGTCACAGGGGCCTGAACATGGAAAACCATTTCCGATCAATAACTGGAGAACCACTTGACCCAGAATGTTGAAACTTCATAGGATGATTGTACATGCAAAGTAGATGACCCCTATCGATTTTGGGGTCACTCCATTAAAGGTCAAGGTCACAGGGGCCTGAACATTGAAAACCATTTCCGGTCAGTAACTTGAGAACCACTTGACCCAGAATGTTGAAACTTAATAGGATGATTGGTCATGCAGAGTAGATGACCCCTAACGATTTTGGGGTCACTCTGTGAAAGGTCAAGGCCACAGGGGCCTGAACATTAAAAACCATTTCCGGTCAGTAACTTGAGAACCACTTGACCCAGAATGATGAAACTTCATAGGGTGATTGGTCATGCAGAGTAGATGACCCCTAACGATTTTGGGGTCACTCTGTTAAAGGTCAAGGCCACAGGGGCCTGAACATGGAAAACCATTTCCAATCAATAATTTGAGAACCTCTCGACCCAGAATGTTGAAACTTTATAGGATGATTGTTCATACAGAGTAAATGACCCCTATTGTTTTTGGGGTCACTCCATTAAAGGTCAAGGTCACAGGGGCCTGAACATTGATAACCAGTTCCGATCAATAACTTGAGAACCACTTGTCCCAGAATGTTGAAACTTCATAGGATGATTGAACATGCAGAGTAGATGACCCCTATTGATTTTGGATTCAGTCAATTAAAGGTCAAGGTCACAGTGGCCTGTTCATGTAAAATCATTTTTTGGAAATAACTTGAGAACCACTTAACCTACAATGTTGAAACTTAATAGGATGATTGGACATGCAGAGTAGATGACCCCTATTTATTTTGAGGTCACTTGATCAAAGGTCAAGGTCACAGGAGCCTGAACAGTGACTTGAGAACCACTAGGCCAAGAGTGATGAAATTTAGCGGGATGACTGGACATGCCAAGTAGATGATCCCTATTGCAGCCAACCATCAGTGTCTCTTTGACTTTCGCTCCTGACCCCTATTGACTTCTTGCCTATAGGACTTTGCATTTGGGGAGATATGCGCTTTTTTACAAAAGCATTTTCTAGTTTATGATTTGAATTTAATCAAACTTGCACAAAACCTGTGTTACCATAAGATCTCAGTTCCTTTCTTGAACCGACCAGATCCCGTAATGGGTTCCAGAGTTATGGCCCCTGAAAGGGCCAAAATTAGCTATTTTGACCTTGTCTGCACAATAGCAGCTTCATTTATGATTTGATTTTAACCAAACTTGCACACAACTTGTATCACCACAAGATCTTGCTTCCTTTCTTCAACTGGCCAGATTCCTTCATGGGTTCCAGAGTTATGGCCCCTTAAAGGTCCAAAATTGGCTATTTTGGCTTTTGCAGCCATATAGAGACTTCATTTATGGTTTTATTTGATACAAACTTCCAAAATATCTTCAGCCACAATAAATCTTGGATTCCATGACAAATCAGATCCAATCATAGGTTCCAGAGTTATTTTATATCTGATTACCTCCCCTGATTGTAATCAAAATGGATTAATATCAGTAAGTACTTATAGGACTTACTTGAAATTTCATTATTGTTATTAGTTGGACTGAGACAATCAGGGAAGATAACTATGGACTGATTTTATGTCAAATTACCTCCCTTTATTTCAAATGGGTATATCTCCTAATGAAGATACTGATCTGAAATTTCATTTATGTCAACAGATTTATTTGGCAGATCCTTCTTTTGTTCACTTACAATATTTATTTTTTTAATTACTTCCCTTTTACGTTAATATAAATAGCTTATTTTTAGTAACTTTTTTATTATTGGCCGTAGGGAAAAACCGAGACCACTTTTCTGTGGTACAACATGGATGGTACCTCCAATTTTTAGGTGTATTTTGACATATCTATACCTTGTAAGAATTTTTTTTTCTTTTTGGTTAAATTTCTTCCCTTTGTTGTTCTTGTCCTTTGGACTTAGATATTTTTTCTGAGGACCTTCTTGTCCTCAATTGCAATGATAACAGGTAAGCGATATAGGGCCATCATGGCCCTCTTGTTTTTTTAGCTCACCTGTCACATAGTGACAAGGTGAGCTTTTGTGATCATGCAGCGTCCGTCGTCCGTCCGTCCGTGCGTCAGTCCGTCCGTAAACTTTTGCTTTTGACCACTCTAGAGGTCACATTTTTTGTGGGATCTTTATGAAAGTTGGTCAGAATGTTCATCTTGATGATATCTAGGTCAAGTTCGAAACTGGGTCACGTGCCATCAAAAACTAGGTCAGTAGGTCTAAAAATAGAAAAACCTTGTGACCTCTCTAGAGGCCATACTTTTGAATGGATCTCCATAAAAATTGGTCAGAATGCTCATCTTGATGATATCTAGGTCAAGTTCGAAACTGAATCACGTGGTGTCAAAAACTAGGTCAGTAGGTCTAAAAATAGAAAAACCTTGTGACCTCTCTAGAGGCCATATATTTCATAAGATCTTCATGAAAATTGGTCAGAACGTTCGACTTGATGATTTCTAGGTCAAGTTCGAAACTGGGTCACGTGCCATTAAAAACTAGGTCAGTAGGTCAAATAATAGAAAAACCTTGTGACCTCTCTTAAGGCCATATTTTTCATGGGCTCTGTATGAAAGTTGGTCTGAATGTTCACCTTGATGATATCTAGGTCAAGTTCGAAACTGGGTCACATGCGGTCAAAAACTAGGTCAGTAGGTCTAAAAATAGAAAAACCTTGTGACCTCTCTAGAGGCCATATGTTTCATGAGATCTTCATGAAAATTGGTCAGAGTGTTCACCTTGATGATATCTAGATCAAGTTTGAAAGTGGGTCACGTGCGGTCAAAAACTAGGTCAGTAGGTCAAATAATAGAAAAACCTTGTGACCTCTCTAGAGGCCATATTTTTGATGGGATCTGTATAAAAGTTGGTCTGAATGTTCATCTTGATGATATCTAGATTGAGTTCGAAAATGGGTCACGTTCCATCAAAAACTAGGTCAGTAGGTCAAATAATAGAAAAACCTTGTGACCTCTCTAAAGGCCATATTTTTCATGGGATCTGTATGAAAGTTGGTCTGAATGTTCATCTTGATGATATCTAGGCCAAGTTCGAAACAGGGTCATGTGCGGTCAAAAACTAGGTCAGTAGGTCTAAAAATAGAAAAACCTTGTGACTTCTCTAGAGGCCATAGTTGTGAATGGATCTCCATAAAAATTGGTCAGAATATTCATCTTGATGATATCTAGTTCGAAAGTGGGTCACGTGCCTTCAAAAAGTAGGTCAGTAGGTCAAATAATGAAAAAACGTTGTGACCTCTCTAGAGGCCATACCCGTGAATGGGTCTTCATGAAAATTGGTCAGAATGTTCACCTTGATGTTATCTAGGTCAAGTTCGAAACTGGGTCACGTGCCTTAAAAAACTAGGTCAGTAGGTCAAATAATAAAAAAACCTTGTGACCTCTCTAGAGGCCTTACTTTTCATGGGTCTGTATGAAAGTTGGTCTGAATGTTCATCTTGATGATATCTAGGTCAAGTTTGAAATTGGGTCAACTGCGGTCAAAAACTAGGTCAGTAGGTCTAAAATTATTAAAATCTTTTGACCTCTCTAGAGGCCATATTTTTCAATGGATCTTCATGAAAATTGATCTGAATGTTCACCTTGATGATATCTAGGTCAAGTTTCGAAACTGGGTCACGTGCGGTCAAAAACTAGGCCAGTAGGTATAAAAATAGAAAAACCTTGTGACCTCTCTAGAGGCCATATTTTTCATGAGATCTTCATGAAAATTAGTGAGAATGTTCACCTTGATGATATCTAGGTAAAGTTCAAAACAGGGTCACGTACCTACGAAAACTAGGTCAATAGGTCAAATAATAGAAAAACCTTGTGACCTCTCTAGAGACTATATTTTTCAATGGATCTTCATGAAAATTGGTCAGAATTTTTATCTTGATAATATCTAGGTCAAGTTCAAAACTGGGTCACATGAGCTCAAAAACTAGGTTACTATGTCAAATAATAGAAAAAACGACGTCATACTCAAAACTGGGTCATGTGGGAAGAGGTGAGCGATTCAGGACCATCATGGTCCTCTTGTTTTAGTAATCTACAAGTTAATATCTCTTAAGTAGATGGGCAGAACTTCATGAAACTTTGAAACAAACAATCATTGAAGGGTGCCATTCTGTTAACTTTGGTTCCAATCTTCCTTAGCTTGACTGCCGTATTATATGGTGTAAGTTTCATAGATTTGTCTAAATCAGGGGATGTGAATCTTAAAGGGTCGTTCAACAGTTGACGCTATATTTTTATTGATGTCATTGGTTCAAAAACATATAAACGAAAATAAAAGATTGTATGTTGTGTACGTCGATATGATGAAATGTTTTGATACTATTTATAGAAATGCGCTATATTTAAAGTTGTATAAATCTGGTATTCAAGGTAAAATATTACGTATTATTAAAGATATGTACCAAAATGTCAAATCATGTGTGAAACAATGTTCATCATACTCTGATTATTTCCGATATGCTATTGGCCTACGTCAAGGGGAGGTAATGTCCCCGATATTGTTTTCTCTATTTGTCGAAGACCTAGAACTGTATTTACAAGATAGCTTAAATTCGGGTTTAAATATAGATGATATAATTTTTATAATGATGTTATTTGCCGATGATATGGCCATCATAGGAAAGTCACCTGCAGAAGTACAAAATTATTTGGACCTGCTTTATTCTTACTGCAATACTTGGGGACTTAAAGTTAATACAGAAAAAACTAAAATCATGGTTTTTCGTAAGCGAGGGCGTTTGTTGCCTAATGAAAAGTGGACCTATGATGGACAGCATATCGAGGTTGTAGATGATTTTAATTATTTGGGCACAGTGTTTAATTACACTGGTAATTATGCACTAAACCAAGAATATTTAGTCGGTAGAGCACTTAAAGCTTTAAATACATTGTTAAATAAGTGTAAAGATTACGATCTAAAACCACACATTATGTGCCAATTATTTGATGCCTTTGTAGGTTCTATATTATGTTACTCATGTGAAGTATGGGGCTATACAAAATCAAAAGAAATAGAACGAATACATCTGAAATTTTGCAAACGGTTATTACAAGTTAAAATTAACACGTGCTCAGCTTTTGTATATGGGGAACTCGGTAGATATCCTTTATATATTAATAGATATGTACGGATAATAAAGTACTGGTTAAAATTATCAAGAACAAATAATATATTGTTAAAAGTTGCGTATATGCAAGCACTTGAAGATAGTAATAAAGGATATTGTAATTGGGTTACTAATGTTAGAAAACTTTTAACTGATTATGGATTTGCAGATATCTTTAACGATGCACAAAATGTAAACATTAATGTATTTGTGCAAGTATTTAAATGTAGAGTTATAGATACATTTAAACAGGAATGGTTTGCATCCTTAAGCAATAGTACTGTTCTTGATATGTATAAAATATTTAAAAACGAATTTCAGTACGAAAACTATTTGAACATGTTACCAAAGAAGAATCGTATATATTTTTGTAAGCTGCGTATGTCTGCCCATCCTTTAAGGATCCAAACGGGCAGATATGCAAGAAACAATACCCCACGTAATGAACGTTATTGTATATTTTGTAACCAACTTGATATTGAAGATGAGTATCATTTTGTTTGTATATGCCCATGTTATACTCTTATTAGACAAAAATACATTAAGCGTTATTACTATATTCACCCATCTGTGTTCAAATACCATCAACTTTTAAACTCTGATAATAAGTTTGAATTGATAAAGCTGTGTAATTATGTCAAGGAAGCATTATGTATTCGTAATGCTATTTTAAATAATTCTGCTTAATATGTTCATCCTCTGTTACCATATCATATACTTCTAGCTTCATATTATTACCATAAGTATGTACATGTTCAATCCATATTTCCTCTATCATATTACTAAATGTTTCATTTGTATGTTACACTATTACCATGTATATACACGTGACATGTTAAAATTGTTTAAAGATGTGTTTAGACGATGTACTTATGTATAAGTCTTAATAAAAGTCTGTTCTGTTCTGTTCTGTTCTGTTCTTAATACAGCACTACAGTAAGAATCAAATCAGTAATTAATTTTAAATTTCTAATTGTTGATTGAACTATCACCTGAATACACAGCTGCATCTTACATCTTTAAACATTGGTCTACCTTGACAAATGATTCAGTAGAAGTCAAACCGCTTGGTTCTGATATTGGGGGTCTGATACGGCTTGCCAATAGTCATGATTTATTTTAATTGACATCTCACTTGAGTACAATCAAAATGAAATATATTTACCTTCCAGCGTAGAGTGTCTCCTTCAGCCACAGTAATATACAGTGAAACAGCTGATATGTCGGGTAGTATTAACAACCACTCTATAGAACCTGATGCCGACATGGTAGAAGATCAGTCTTGCAACCAGACAAATGATGCTATGTCAGCGGAAGAGTATTTCTGACAAGATGACATCTAGTTGGCCATTGAAGAAAGTTTGTTAAGTATTTGTAATAGGTAAGAAACAATTTGATGCAAACTAAATGAAGTTAGAAGTAATTAGTCACATTTTATTGTAATACATAACTTTTTACCAGCTGATAAGGGAATAACAACTCTGCTCAGGTCAGAAAGCGTGACTGTCTTATCCTTAGGTTGCCATATTCTTAGCTCATCTGATCACATTGTGCTAAAGATAGCAATATGTTGATTGCCATGTGTCTGTTGTGTGCGTGTCAACGCATGAACAATTTCTTCAAACCATATCAGTCTGATCCTTAGGTGGTCGCCTCCAAAGATTGTACCAATTGCTCTGGTGCGTTCATATTTAGGTCATGAGAACTAGTGTTGCGCCTCTGCCTGTTGGATCTCTTGTTATTTGAAATCAGTTGTGACATTATTTTCTGAATGATGTCATTCATTTACAGCAATAAAGAAGAGAAAGACAGCTCACTGTTGAAGAAATGGGTTGACAAAGCACTACAGCTCTCAGAGCCACAAACAATAATTGTTCAACGGGAGAGGCTGTTACATACGACGTTAAGAGTTGTTGGTAAATCTACTTTCAACTGGTCACAGCCGCTGCGAATAGTATTCCCTGGTGAAGATGGAGATGACTAAGGAGTTCCAAAGAGAGAATATCTCTGGTACATTGCAATTTATATGTTCAAATTGCTTATTTGGTGACTGCACAGCTGCTTCATAACCCTTCAGAGCTTTCTTACTTCAAATAATAACAAATTGATAACAGAAACCTTTTTGAGTTTATTCGTTTTACTCAATATATTCCTTTGAAACATTCATATTTACTGTATTTGAATGTCAGACATAGCTCAGGTAACTCTCAGTGCAGTTTTACAATGTATATACTTAAAAAAGTATGCTTGATACTCTTTCAATGTAATTCTTTTCATGGCTTTTATACGGCCGTTGATAGACGTTTATTTTATGTTTTTCGGTGGTTTATTGAAATATAACGGTGAATTATATCCTGATAAACTCACTGGCCACTCAGTGAAAATTATCAAATCTGATACCCGGATTAACGTCAAAATGTTTACCGAGCGTACTGAAAGCCGGAAACAATATGACGATGACGTCGTTAAAATGACGTCATCTTTGCGATGCTTCCTGATAACATTTCCCGCAAATTTCGACATTTTATTGAAATAAACACAACAAAAGTAGAGTATTAGACATAAAATAAACAGAAAAATTGTTGGTACCGATGTAATATCACGGTAATTTCACTCGTGAACACCAAAAGTTGTTATTTTCACTCGTGGCTGCGCCACTCGTGAAAATATCACTTTTGGTGCCCACTCGGTGAAATTATAACGTGATATTACACCGAAACCAACAATTATCCTCTATATATTGTTCATGTGTTATCTGTCCATTAACTATGTATACTTTACTTTGTGTTGCCGCAATTCCCCTTACAGTTTTCAAAGGATTCCTTTCTAACATTGTGTGCACACTAAACAAGGTCTGAACCTGTGCATCTGGGATTGGAATATAGATTCAACATTTTGTATAACAGTTATGTTACGTAATAGATAACATAACATTACATAATTTTGTTAGCATTAAATGTCATAATACATTTATAGCCTCGTATATTACAAAAATTCAATAAACCTGTAGTGAAGACATGAATTTTCATAGAAGAACAAGTATTGACATGGTTAAAAACATTGTGTTACATAATACAGGTGCAACACTTTATTGCATGTTGCTGCACCTTCTGCTCCTTCAAACTTCATCAGTTTCATCAAAAATGTTCGGAAATGAGGTAACCATAACTTTTCCTGGCATTTTTTAGCAAATTATCTCCCTTTGCACTTGGTTATATAGAGGATATTTGTTTGTTTCGGTGTAAGATCGAAAATTTATTTCATCGAGTGAACATCACATGAATATTTTCACGAGTGGCGAAGCCACGAGTGAAAATATTAACATGTGATGTTCACGAGATGAAATAAATTTCGATCTTTCACCGAAACAAACAAATTTTCTGTTTATTTCATGCTTATTCAGTGGTTTCTTTTATAAAATCGTTTTACTTTTTAAAAATTCCCCCGCAGGGAGCCCCACTGTTTACGACTGTCAGCGCTGTGTTATGCGTCCCAAATAGTTCTACAAATTTGGTCCAGGTTGTGTTTTGTCTAACAGAAGAAAGGAGATTAATTTATTTGTAAGGGATATAAATAATATATTTGGTACTTCAAAAATTTTATTCATGTAACTTCAGATATATTTAAACAAACAATGTGTGAAATTCATACGCGCAGATACGCGCACTTGCGCTTGTCAAAATTCGAGTCCGCCATTTTGTTTTACTTCAGTCAATCGGTAAACAGTTAGAACAAATAACTGGAGAAACAATACGAACAGTGTAACAGTGGGATTTTAAATGGACTTATATGTAAACTCTCGGGAGCACTTTTAGAATCTGTCCGTAGGTAAAATCTGCATAATTTGCAATATCCAGTACCTGTATGGTTTAAATAAAGGTAAGGCTTTTTTAGTTTGTATATTTCATAATTGGGGGGCTGCTGCCCCCCACACCCCCCGCATTTTCTAAACCTGGCGAGGAAAATATATCCATGCTACCATATCGATAAATAAAAGAATGCCCAAATAACGAGAATAGCTACGGACAGATTCTAAAGTCTAGCCAACTCTCGTGTCGTGAGTGTTACAGTTAGTCACTGTCACTTTCTGGAATCATTCTTATTCGTTTGAATGGTCTGGCAGTGGCAACTGGCGAATCGAGCATGTTGGAAACGGACTCTTCAGCAGTTGCATTACTTCGGCCTACGTTAACTGTGGACATTTGTGACAGTGTTTCCGATACAGATGTACTGTGGAAATTGAAAGTCACAGGTCCGTGGAAAGTGCTGCTTGCAAAAAGACTGCGAGAGCGATTGGATCCGAAAGGCCCAGTCCATGGCTCCGGAGCACTGGCAGCACCACTTCCTTGAGTTTGAAGGTTGGTTTCATTTCTCTGATTCGACAGTATTTTAGAAATATTTCTCGACTGGTCGTTGTTGATTTTACTGTATCCCAGACTCACCAGTTTCGACGCACATAACAAGCAACATGGCCGCGCTTTTTCATTCAGTATCATACGTGAGTCTATTAGATGTTGCTTATGCACTAACCTTTTATGCATTGAATCATACCAATAACATCTTATTCTAAACAACTGACTGTCAGAAATTAAAAGGTAAACAACAACTAGTGTGGTCGGCCATACTTTTTTCTAACACACCTATTTCGACGCATCTTACATGATACTTGTTACGAAGCTTTTGATTGGCTTAAATATTTGTGCAACCACTGTAAGTAATGTGCTACACCATAACTGTCATGGATGCTGCAATAAAACTTGACACAAAAGCAGATGCAAGTAGATAATCAATATTAAGGTCAAATGATATAAATAAATCTGAAAACATTTTAACATTCATGCAGATAAGGGGCTAAAACATAAATAATCACTCTGCTTTTTTAATACACACTGTCTGATGTTTTTTCTTTCATTTTTTCTGGACTGCAGTGTTTACAGAGGAATTTGACACATTTTGTTTTTTTTACAAAACTTTAGATGAACCCAGTGTTCGCAGCCTACTTGACAAGAGAAAAAAATGAAGTGTGTAGTAATGATCGCACTAATATATAATGCGTACACCTTCCAAAACAGTGCATAAAATAGTGCGACTACATATGTCACATGGCAGTGATGTGACCTTGATAGCACCAAAGTCGGCTGCAGACGTACAACAAAATTTCCAGTAACTTTTTTAATCTAAGCTTCCACAGGGACATTTCTAAAATGGGTGAAAATCTGCATTAGTAGAAACATTAAAAATCATGTATAGGGTAAATGTAAGTTGATAAATATCTTCAAATCCTGAACTTTCCAACTTTTTTATAGGTAAATGTAACCATGATGTTTTCTGTCATTACACCGAGTAATTACGTCATCGGAAACCCCAAGTTAATCGAGAACGAGGCCATAACAAAAATGGCGTCGAAATAGGTGTGCGTAAAATTACGTGGTGCGACGATAGTTGTTTATAGAATTCACATTCTTGTGACCAGAAATTTGCATGATTTGGTTGGCAGGGACCCCAGCATCGTTTAGAGTTTGAACCAGATGTTTTCTGGAGCTGAAAAAAAAAATGAATGGAATTTTCATATCATTGACCTATGAAATTATTTGAAGGCATAAATTATTTTGTACAAGTGCATTTTCTTTAGAATAAGTATGCAGGCATAAGTTCGTTTTTCTAAGTTGGCTGACATGGGAGGGCTCTCGGGTTATTCTCATTCTGCATTCTAACACGATCCGATTCATTTTACTATTAAACAAAGAAGGCTGGAATCAGTGAATTATCAAACAACAATTCACTGTTCTGACGTCACAATTATTGCGTCAAACGGCGTAGCAGCGCGCTAGAAAGAAACCGATTGAAAACGGGCAAATAATTAATGAATGCCGGCAAAGATGTACTTTAAAGTCCTTGGGGCTAGAATGCGCTTTACTGGTACGCACTTTTTGCTAGGATTGTAAAAGGTAGGATGTGCTCGTTACAATCATTTAAATAAATTGTAACAATAATCTATTCATTAAAGAAAACAGAAAAACGGGGGTGTGGGGGCAGTAGCCCCCATAAGAATAAATGGGGAGTGTTTATTTAATGTGCGTACTGGTAAAGTGCAGGTGTCCCGTCCTTGGTAACGTGTTAGAATCAAAATAATACATCTCATTTAGTGATTTGCTCTTGAATAAATCAGTGTTTGTCGTTCAGCTGCGTAGTATTATACAACTCGGGCTCCGCCCTCGTGATATAATTCCTTCGCATCTGAACTCCAAACAGTGATTTATTCAGCGACAAATCACCGATGAGATATATTATTTCTTAAATAAACCACTCGCGTGCAGTGACGTTACCGATCCAGGTGCATAGCACGGTTGTAAAAAGTAGTTTTTTTCTTACACTGTTGATACTAGTATGTAGTGTTAGAATCGAAATAACAAGTTCCCAAGTGTGATTTATCGTAGAATAACACGAGTTTTTCGTTCTTATGCGAAACAGTATTTAAAATAATACGGCCTTCTTGATACATTCTTACATGTACGCATAAGAACACAGAAAACACGGGTTATTCTACGATAAACCATGTTTGGGAACTTATTACTAAAATTTTCTTAATTTCACGGCTAATTCAAGTCAGCGATAAAATCTTAATCGTGCCATTTATTAGCTTGCTAGAATGATATCACCTTCTAAGAAATTGCGAATATGACGTCGGCAGTAAGAAAGCGAGGATGAGCAAAGCATCAAACTGACAGTGCATGTCCTTCTATGGTTAATTTTATGACAAGAACGGAAAAAATCTTAATGAAGAAATCGCAGGTGGAATTGTACCGGACATCATAACAAATGTCATTGATTCTGGTTGGAAATAGCCCATGATGAATAGCGAAATACTAAAACGTAACAGAAAAATTACTAAAGTCATTGAAAACGGACAAAAAATGATAGATGCACTCCTCCAGCAAAAAAAAAAAAAAAAAACTAACTAAGAAAGATTAAATGTTTGCGATGCAAAACTAATACTGATTGAATTTGGTTGTGAAAAAACAAAGAATTGAAACACTAATTGCATGAAAAATTATCTGGAGGCCTGGGCTTACAGTCTGATAAGTACTTGAAGATTCTTGTTATCAAACTACTTTAAATATACTGAATTTATGCAGGTATGACTTTGGAAAGGGTATTTCAAAAGTAGATATTTTACAGTTTTGGGGTGTTTCTTTTTTTCAGAAATGAATTTGAAAAGGAAAGAAAAGATCAATAGATGTCAGATTTGAATTTTTTGATTGTCGGAAAAAGTTTTAGTATCCATATGACGGCTTATAATTTACGTACTTGACATTCCAGTAAAACTGTCGTTTTAAAGCTCTGAATTGAAAATGTTTGCAGAAAAATGGGGGAAAAATTTTCAGTTTGGAACTCAGAACAATATCGGCTATAAAATCAGGCTTATAAAACGTTGCTATATCAGGATATTTTCAGCTGTTCATTTATTATATCTAGATAAACCATGGAAAAGCATAAAATAAGAATATAGATGTATAATATGCACACCTGTAAGGCGTTATTCTGGATTTTCAATTCCTGCTTCAGCCTTCATGTCTCTCATAATGTTGTAAAGTTTATTTATTCCAAGTGGGGTTTTTTGAACCAGCATCTCTGTGGTTTATCATTTGGTGTAAGGAAGAATGGGCTGTCAGGTTTGCACATTTCGTCCGGTCGTTTCTGGCTGTACAGCTTGTACAGATGTACAGGATCTCTCTGGGCGTCAGCAGTGGCATAGGCTTTGGGTTTTGTACCTCTGAAGTAATGAAATTTACACTGTTATACATCATTAAAACATTTATCTTTATTACAGTCTCTAACCTTTTGACAGACATTTTACAGAAAAAATGCAAGTCTAAAACTCTAAATCGTAATGGTGATTGTAGCAACATACAACAGTTGTGCATCCAAATAGTCTAGCGGAAGGACGGCTGTTACTAAGTAGCAGTAGGCCTGGGTTCGAATCCCAGTTTGGATAGCTGTTTTGTTGTTTATCGTTATCATTACAAATAATCTACCATTATATTTCAGTAAACGCGTGGACGTTGTTTATAGTATAGGAGACGTTAGTCAAATTGACTTATTCATATAATCTAGTAAAAGAAAGTAGAATTTTTGATGTTTCGCCAGGGAAGGTTATCATGTGGGGAAAAAGAATATGACATTTGTGACTTTCCACATTGAGTTTATTAAAGGGACTGGCCTCCAGATCATTCTACTAGTCTACTAAAAGATTTTTTAGATATCTGGAAATAAATGCTATATTTCTTAAGAAGGGTTAAAACTTAATTACTGACAAACTATATCATGTTACGGAAACACATTAGAATTTGCTGTTTTTTCTACTTTTTACGATGAAAATCGAAATGCGTTTGTAACGCATTACTCCAGGTAAACTGTCTCAATTATAAAAATCTGTATTTTGAAATCATAACTCACTAATTCCTCAATAGCTTTATTGGTTACGAAGACGGGAAAATGTCTTTATTGCCGTGGTTGTCCGGGGTTCGATTGCCGAGACGGTCATCTTTTTTTCTTGAATAGGATTTTTAAATTATTTTAGAAACAAAAACTCATATTCTAATGTTCGTAATATGACCAAAGTTCAATTTGAAAGAAAAAATATTTTTTATCCAAATCTGGAGGTCAGTGCCTTTAAACTCGATGAGTAAAATTGATAAAATGCTCTGCAGAGCCTCGCATTTTATTATTTTATTCAACTTGTTTAATAAATTCAATATGAAAAGACACTCCTGTAATATCAGATTTCACATATATTTTTTTTTTTATTTCACAGATTTCACATTTTCACAAGGAAAGCTTGTGCAATTTTAAAGATATTTTAAGATGGTATCAAAAATACAAAATATTTAAAGCATTTTGTGCATGAAATAAACCGAAAAGAAATATCAGTGGAAGAATGAGATATTTCAATTTGTGACACAAATTTTGAAATTACTAATTTTAGAGCTCATTCAGTGACACTGAAAAAAAACAACACAAAAATTATGGTAGATCTACTGTATATGAATTAAATTACTTTATCACATGTTCGACTTTGCGGGAGTGTAATAAAGCCATTAAATAAAAATGATAATACACTAGTTTATTTTATGTTTTTCGGTGGTTTATCGAAATATAACGGTGAATTATATCCTGATAAACTCACTGGCCACTCAGTGAAAATTATCAAATCTGATACCCGGATTAATGTCAAAAAGTTTACCGAGCGTACTGAAAGCCGGAAACAATATGACGATGACGTCGTTAAAATGACGTCATCTTTGCGATGCTTCCTGATAAAATTTCCCGCAAATTTCGACATTTTATTGAAATAAACACAACAAAAGTAGAGTTTTAGACATAAAATAAACAGAAAAATTGTTGGTATCGATGTAATATCACGGTAATTTCACTCGTGAACACCAAAAGTTGTTATTTTCACTCGTGGCTGCGCCACTCGTGAAAATATCACTTTTGGTGCCCACTCGGTGAAATTATAACGTGATATTACACCGAAACCAACAATTATCCTCTATGTAATAACGCTTTGACGTCGACGTCGTTTACAGTATAGGAGACGCTGGACAAATTGACTTATTTGTATAGTAAAAGAAAGTTGAATTTTTGATGTTTCGACATGAATAGCTAACATGTGATGAAAAGAATATTACATTTGTGTCTTTCGACATTTAATTTATTAAACTCGTTGAATAAAATTGATAAAATGCTCGGCAGAGCCTCGCATTTTATCATTTTATTCAACGAGTTTATTTTATGTTTTTCGGTGGTTTATCGAAATATAACGGTGAATTAAATCCTGATAAACTCACTGGCCACTCAGTGAAAATTATCAAATCTGATACCCGGATTAACGTCAAAAAGTTTACCGAGCGTACTGAAAGCCGGAAACAATATGACGATGACGTCGTTAAAATGACGTCATCTTTGCGATGCTTCCTGATAAAATTTCCCGCAAATTTCGACATTTTATTGAAATAAACACAGCAAAAGTAGAGTTTTAGACATAAAATAAACAGAAAAATTGTTGGTATCGATGTAATATCACGGTAATTTCACTCGTGAACACCAAAAGTTGTTATTTTCACTCGTGGCTGCGCCACTCGTGAAAATATCACTTTTGGTGCCCACTCGGTGAAATTATATCGTGATATTACACCGAAACCAACAATTATCCTCTATTTAATAAATTCAATATGAAAAGACACTCATGTAATATCCGCTATTTATCACATGTTCGACGTTGCGGGAGTGTAATAAAGCCATTAAATAAAAATGCAATTGAAACGTACCTAATGTCCCGAGGATTTGAACCAGATCTGGTTTTGGTTTGTCTCTCTTGGTCATATATAAGATACTCCTCACCAGAAGTTTCGTCCATTCTAAGATGAATATCTCCCCAGCAGAGATCACGGCATTCTTTGCCTGTCCGCATTCCAAAATGGTTTGTGCATACAAACCACATGGAGTGTAACAAAGACCTTGGAGTGTAGTCACCTAGTGTCCTGGCTTCATGCATCTGGTCAATGATAGACTCTGTCATGGTTTCTGCAGCTCTCGGCTTATTGCCAAGTCCCTGGCCTTTCAGCTGTTGCTGTTTTCTTGAAAGGACAGCTCGTGTTTTGGAAAATTCTCTGTCCTTGAATATGGCAACATTGCTGTCACTTGCTTTTAGATATCTGTCAACAGAGCTTATAAAGCCCCGCAAAGTTGTAGGCTCATATTCCCTGCCATCTTTCTTGGTAACACCCAAGATAAATTCACACAGTAATGAATTAAGCTGATATGGGGGAATGTATTCTGGTTTTCTCATTTCATTTTTTGACATCAGAAAAGAGAAGAATAACTTCATGTCACTCTCTGTCTTCTTTTGGGTATTTTTATTTTCATTTTCTTTAAGAAACTGGTCAGCATCTACTTGTCTAAAGTTCCTGTCTGCAACCTGAAAGTCTCCATATTCCTCCTGGTCAAAGAAATTTGTGAAAATGTCATTCAAGACCTCTGGATCCAGTTCTTCTACAGACATCTTGATTGTATACTAAAGCAGACGTCAGATTTGACAGGTGTTGTTGTTGTTGTTACAAACATGTAAACAAAGGGAAGCTACTACAACCAACCTGTCACCTCATGTATATACATGTACATAGAGAGGTGTCCAATTGGGGGAAGAAAGTAGTCCGGCACAGTGAAAATTATATTTTGATAAATTTCACTGTGGGTTTACCAGGATATAATCTACCATTATATTTCAGTAAACCACTGAAAAGCATGAAATAATATTTTCATATTACAGTAACACTTTAAAACATTGACAGAATATCTTGAAACTTCAGACATACACTCAGTGTAGGCTGTCCTTTACAATGATTTGGTTTGTGACCTTGACTTTGACCTCATGCAAGATCCTTAGGTCCTTTGCATTTAATCAGTGTCAAAACTTGTAACTTCCAGTATTGATTGAATGCCCATTTCTCACATGCATTAATATTTTTTGCTCTTTTGAAAAAAGAAATGACAGTACATAGAAGTCTTAGAATTCTGTTTTGCTCATTTCTGCTTAAGCACCTTTGCTTGTTGATGAACCCGCTTGTGATGAGCTCTAAATAGTTGTCACAACAGCAGTTCCTTGTACATGTATTTGCTCCCGTCTGTCTGTCTGCCCCGAAAAAATCTGTACTTAGGTGGCTTTGAGAACAATAAGTAACAGTAGATTATCTTTGATGTCATTCAACATGTTTTGGGTTTATGTGGCTTTTTGGATTTAGGTGGCTAAAATGAACAATAGGGAGAACAAAAGAGTAGCCACATTAGTGCCAGTTAATAAGAATGTCCGTGTGTATGTCCGAGGTGGTCCAGACTGTAACTCCTTTGTGCAAAGAAGGATTTCAAAATAACCTAACACAATTGTTCACCGGGATGAGACATGTTGCACTCAAGACACAGATCAATAGCTAAAATGTCAAGGTCACGCTTAGAGATTTAAGGTCTAAAATTGGTACAATGGACTTTGTCCAGACTCTAACTTCCTTATAGATTAGAATATTTTGTCATGTGCAAAGTGCTTCATGCATTTCCATATGGTGTCATCTTGGAAATAATTGTACAAAGGACAGTGAGATAAATGAGTTTCTTTGTACTTGTATTGCTTTAGGTTGCTGAGCAAAGCTGTTGCAGAGGCTTCCTTGTGTGGTCCTGAGGGATACATGATCTTCGTCCATGATGGTGAAAAACTTGAGCACATGACATTTGAAATGTATGGTAAATTGACAGCATACAATGTCCTTAATGGTGGACCAGGCCTACCATGCTGTACTCCTTCATGACTGACCAGGGCATAAAACTCCATGTAGACATTCTTACGCTTCCCAGACCGAGGAAATTTCTCACATTAAGGAGGTTTGTAATTTGTCAGACTTTAAGGTTTAGTGCCTATATAGTATAGCTCAGAGGATTTGTCAAAAAGTTGTGAGAAGACCAATTATGTTCACCCAAAATCACAGTGATTTTAGCATGACAACTCCATGATAGTGGCTGAAATTGTTATTAACATATACAGGCATTTCGTGGCTGCTAGGAACAAATAAGTCAAGCTTGCATACATGTACAAGTCTGAACTAACTTTTCAAGTGACATAGTATGTAAAAAGGAAATGTATTCCTTTATTTATCCCCCCACCAAAGGTGAAGGGGATATTAGAAATGCTCTCCGTCCGTGCGTCCGTCTGTCCGTCCGTGCGTCCGCAACGATATTTGTCCGGAGCATAACTCCAAAAGTACTTGAGGGATTTTCTTCAAACTTCATACACTGATAGAACACATTGGGAGGAAGTGCAATGTGCAAGAACAATAACTCTACCTTGCCTATTTTTTGAGTTATTCCCCTTTATCTTATTTTCTTAAAAAAATTTGTCCGGAGCATAACTCCAAAAGTACTGGAGGGATTTTCTTCAAACTTCATACACTGATAGAACACATTGGGAGGAAGTGCAGTGTGCAAGAACAATAACTCTACCTTGCCTATTTTTTGAGTTATTCCCCTTTATCATATTTTCTTAAAACATTTTGTCCGGAGCATAACCCCAAAAGTACTGGAGGGATTTTCTTCAAACTTCATACACTGATAGAACACATTGGGAGGAAGTGCAGTGTGCAAAAACAATAACTCTACCTTGCCTATTTTTTGAGTTATTCCCCTTTATCATATTTTCTTAAAGAAATTTGTCCGGAGCATATCTTCTTCATGCATGGAGGGATTTTGATATATCTTGGCACAAATGTTTACCACCACGATGCGGAGTGTCATGCGCAAGAACTAGGTCCCTAGGTCTAAGGTCAAGGTCACACTTAGAGGCCAAAGGTCAGATACAAGAATGACTTTGTCAGAAGCATTTCTTCTTCATGCATGGAGGGATTTTGATGTAACTTGGCACAATTATACACCATCATGAGACGAAGTGTCATGCGCAGTTCCCTTCTTTAGAATTACTTCCCTTTGTTGTTACTTTAAATAGCTTTTATTGTAACTTTTTCATTACTAGTCGTAGGGAAAAATCGAGACCACTTTTCTGTAGTACAACAAACATGCTAAATCCAATTTTAAGGTGTATTTTGACCAGTCTCTTCCTGATAAAGATTTTTGTGTGGACTTGCAATTTTTTTTTTTTCTTTTTTTTTTTTTTTTTTTTTTTTAAAGATTAACTTCCCTTAGTTGTTACTATAAATAACTTATATTGTAACATTTTTATAATTGACCCTAGGGAAAAAACAAGACCACTTTTCTGTGGTACAGCATAGATGTTACTCTCCAGTTTTAGGTGTATTTTATTAATTTTATTATATATAAGGTATCTCTACCTAGTAAGGAGTTTTTTTGTGGACTTTAAAAAACAAAAGACTTACAATGATTACTAAACAACCACAAAATTAACATTCCATTTGCAAATACAGCTGCTAGAGTAAAGAAATTTGCTTTGACGGGCATATATTGTGACATTCTGGCACTCTTGTTCCCTGTTAGCTTTCCATTCCTTCTTTTTACAGTAGCCATATAGAAAAACATCATAGTTATACTCTTCATGAAAATTAATAAAATTTAGCAGTAAACCACCTCACTACTGACTTATTCTTTCTTCCACATCTTAAAACCCCTGATGCGGACCACATCCTTCAATTATGATATGCCCGGTGGGGGGATTAGCCATGTCTGACATGGCTCTTGTTATATGAGTAATGCAACGTCACCATGACATTTTGTGGCCAATTCTTCAAGACATACCTAACATGTTCAACATTGCTTGCTGAAACCCTGTACTGTCAATTCTTTTGAGACAAAATCTATGTTCCAACATTGATTGGCTAGACCCTGTACCATAATATTATGACTGTTCAATACAACAGGAATATAAACTAGCTATTTTTAGCTTGACTATTCAAAGAATAATCTAGCTATTCTACTCACCCTGGAGTCGCCGTCGGCGTCACACATTGGTTAAGTTTTTGCATGCAAGTACATACAGCTATCATTTTAAGGCATATAGCTTTGAAACTTATTTTTTCTTTTTCTAGGTTGGGGTTATAAAACTAGTTGATAGCACCAAGTCCCATAACTCTGACCTTCATTTTGGCCAAATTATGCCCCCTTTTGGACTTAGAAAATTCTGGTTAAAGTTTTGCGTGCAAGTACATACAGCTATTACTAAAATGCATATAGACTTGAAACTTATTTTTTCTTTTTCTAGATAAATTACCAACCTCACTGGGTCAAGTTCCATAACTCTGACATATATTTTTGGCAAATTATGCCCCTTTTTGGACTGAGAAAATCCTGGTTAAAGTTTTTCATGCAAGTTACTATCTCCAAAACTAATGCAGATATTGAATTGAAACTTTACATGTGTCTTCGGGGTTATAAAACTAGTTGATAGCATCAAGTCCCATAACTCTGATATGCATTTTGGTCAAATTATGTCCCCTTTTGAACTTAAAACTCTTTATATATTTAACATTTTGGGTAATATTTTCCTGCTTCTGGGAAAATATTTCGAATAGTCGAGCTTGGCTGTCTTACGGACAGCTCTTGTTATTTAGGGGCCCAGACTGTCAAAAGTAAATGTTTACCATTAGGTATATGGGCATTTTCTCAACAATTTAGGATTCCTGCCCAAAATCTAGGGGCCATAGGCTACTGGGCCCCTGCTAATTTATATCCCTGTACAAGAATGGAGAGATTTTCACTCCTTGACAGTGACTTTGTGGTTCTATTTCTATCATAACAAAGTAAACAATAGTACAGTTTCCACATTTTATCCAGATCCTGGACAGCCCAGACGATGAGGGATTTAAGTCGGTTATCGACAAACATGCTGACTGGATTATTGATCAAGGCTTACTTCCTACAAAAACAAAATTGGAGAAGAAAGACAAAGTAGCTACATACCTGCTGAAAAACATACTTTACTACAGGTATACTTTGATGTATTTTACTGGTGTACAAATGTCAAAATGAACACTACTCACCAAAAGAAAGTATATACTGCAAAAGGGTTTTAAAATAATTTGAATTTAGGTCTTGAAGTTTTATATATATATATACTTATTATATGCCTATATAAATTCTGTAAAAAAATAAGCTTGTATTTCACATTTAAATATGAACAGGCAGAAAACATTCCGTATTGTACCTTTTAAACTCCGTATTGGACCTTCTGTATTGTATGCTGCCGGACTAGTTTCATTAATATGCATGACCTGACACAGTTCCATAAATAGCAAACATAAAAACTTCACTTAGTTCAGTTTTAGTATTGATAAAAATTGAAGATTTCTTTCAATAACAAAACCGCAAGCAAAAAGGTATAGGTATATAATAAAAGGGTCATTGTAATGGTAGCTAGGTCTGGGATTTTTGTATTCAGCTCTCGTAGATTTTGCAAGGTCGGATCACACTCGGCGCGCCTCGTGAGATCCGATCTGGCAAAAATCCACTCGAGCCGAATACAGCATTCCAGATCGAGCTACTGTTATAATAACCCTGTTATATATCAAGATAATTATTATATTGTCTAAAACATAATCTTATTCAGTTGTTATGTAGTGGAAATCATATTTCAAGATTTGTGCAAAACTGTATATGTTTGCTAACATTACAAACAACTGATCACCTTTTCGAACGCTTGATTGTTGGGATAAATGCACACCTGAATTTCTTATTAGGCCGATACATGCATATCCATGACCATATAACCTCATATAAGCATGCTATCTTTGGATGTTCAGGCTTAAGGTAGTTCTGCACGTTTGTATCGAAATTTTTTCTACAATGTAGAATTTGATTAAACTCTAATTTTTCAAAACTTCAGAATATACCTAGAAAATTCAGCAAATAAAAAAGATAGGGTCGTGTGCTTGATTTTTTGCTAGACTGATTTGAAAAATTTGGACCTCATGCAATATTTCATAATAGGAGTCTATGGGAAAATCATAACTTTCATAACATTTTCGCGAATAAATTTTTTTCTAAAATGTAGATTTTCATGAAACTTCCCACGGTTGTTAATACAAATATGGACTATAATTTGGTGAAATAAAATGTATAGGTCCGTGTGCTTATTTTTGTGATATTTGACCATGCTTAAAGTGAACCGGACATTTCACGCTAATTTTAACACATTATTTTGAATTTTTAACGTGCCGCATGTTTTAATATCATATTTTGACTTTAGAAATATAGCAACAGTGCCATTGTAATAAATTTACTCACAGGTTTCAATTAATTAATAAATTGGTTTTTCATTTCCGTACGCCGAATCCAGGCTTTATGCTACGTTTCACGGATAAATAACGTTACGCCATCACTTCCGGTTTTTCAAACGTGCAGAACTACCTTAAGACCAAAAAGGTTAGTACAGGGATATTCCAAATGTACCTAAGTGGTTCATGTCACAATTTGAGGTCAAAGATCTCATATAATGTACTTTCTGCTTAATATACTGAATAATAAGTAATATGTGTGTATTTTACATCATCAGTGAAAGTACTTGCATTTTTTTTCAATTTTGATTTATTTCTAATGGTCAGATCTTGCTCGAATTTGTTGAATAGCGACAAATATAGCACAGTTCAATGCCTTTTGAAATTAAACAACAACTGCTTGTATTGTGCAACGATAATATGTTTGCTGAACTGAATGAACCTTCATTGGTAATTCTTGTTAAACATAGGAAGTGGATAGTTGCTTGGTAGACCAATTTTATTATACCTTCAAGTGTGACGATTTTGGTGCTCTTAGTTACAGCCATGAATCATTGAGTAAATTTGAAATATTATACTCTGTGTCCTTTTCATTTTGCCATTTGTTAGAATTCTTCAGAGAGCGGGTATTTTTATATATAGGCATAATAAATGAGTCATGTTCTATAACCAGCCACACTGCACCAGGATCATGACCCCTTATTTCTTGAAAATTGCTTGAAATGGCAATAGCCCCTTAATAAATCATGGTTGCACATTTGAGAGGAGGGGGAGCAAACATGTTTTACAAACAATCCTTGTTTACAGTGCCTAGTCCATATATTGGTTTTGGGACAACAGTGAGGTTTAGCGCCAGTAAATTGGTTAAACCCCCCTAGTGTTAAGGTTCAACACTGACAGTGCCTGAATTGTAATCACTTTTGTACTGTCAACTGTATTTTCCCATTGGGTTTTTTGTTGATGTTGCTATCATGTCATTTCTGGATTCCTTGTATTTGACATCATTTTTCATGGATTGACCAAACATTTCAGATTCCATGCTGAAATTACCCAATTTGTTAATTTGTTTGTTTGTTTTGGGTTTAACGCCGTTTTTCAACAGTATTTCAGTCATGTAACGGCGGGCAGTTAACCTAACCAGTGTTCCTGGATTCTGTACCAGTACAAACCTGTTCTCCGCAAGTAACTGCCAACTTCCCCACATGAATTATCAGAGGTGGAGGACTAATGATTTCAGACACAATGTCGTTTATCAAATAGTCACGGAGAACATACGCCCCGCCCGAGGATCGAACTCGCGACCCAGGGGTCCGTAGACCAACGCTCTTACCTACTGAGCTAAGCGGGCGGGCAATTTGTTAATGGACTGGATAAAGATCCTCCATGCACCTGAAGCATTTTCTAGTCTGTTTGTTCACCAAGCTGTTCATCTAAAGTTTGACACATTCAGATTATTGTATGAAGTGAACTTCAGTCCATAGGGTTCCAATAACCAAAGGTTGGAGAAGGATACAGTATACTGCTTGGAGGCATTCTTGATTGAATGTGATGGTAATATAAACTGCATATGAATATACTACTACCTATTATAGATGGCTGTGAAACATTTTATTGGCACTCTTCGGTTGAAACTTAGGTTTGCCCTAACCTGCACGTTCGTTTGTCTGAGTATTGACAGGACAATTTCTTGAATCATTTCCTTGGCTGTTTATATGAAGAGGAAATGCATATTATTGTCTGGTCCAGATGTAGCAAACAGTAATATTACCAGACTAAAGGGTGTGTAATAAGTTTGTTCCAGTTTTCAACACAGGATAATTTTTTCAAATCACTATGTCTACAGTGCTACAAAGTGTGACTTAAATAGTGTCCTTTTTAGAAAGTGAAATCAGTAGATTTGTATGTTCTGATATTTTCAAGATAATTGCATTAAAGTAATGGATAGGAAAAATAAACTGTCTTGTTTGGTCTTTACTAGTTTTAGACATGTTATATCTTACATTGCCTCAATACTTTCTTGCATTGCTAACTATTGTTTTCATATATAACTAGTATGTAGACATATCTATTTAAATTAACAAGGCTATCAAATTTGAAATAACTTGAATAGTCATATGAACTTGTAATATATGGGAATCAGTTTTGATTTCTTATTCACACTAACTGTATTATTATGCTGCGGATTTAAGAAACTACTGGAACAGACTTATTTTTAGCTCACCTGTCACATAGTGACAAGGTGAGCTTTTGTGATCACCCTTCGTCCGTCGTCAGTCCGTCCGTCCGTGCGTCAACAATTTCTTGTCTGCACGATAGTGGTTTCATTTATGATTTTATTTTAACCAAACTTGCACACAACTTGTATCACCATAAGATCTCGGTTCCTTTCTTGAACTGGCCAGATCCCATTATGGGTTCCAGAGTTATGGCCCCTGAAAGGGCCAACATTAGCTATTTTGACCTTGTCTGCACAATAGCAGCTTTATTTATGATTTGATTTTTACCAAACTGGCATACAACTTGTATCACCATAAGATCTTGGTTCCTTTCTTGAACTGGCCAGATCCCATTATGGGTTCCAGAGTTATGGCCCCTGAAAGGGCCAGAATTAGCTATTTTGACCTTGTCTGCACAATAGCAGCTTCATTTATGATTTGAACTTAATCAAACTTGCACAAAACTTGTGTCACCATAAGATCTCGGTTCCTTTCTTGAACCGGCCAGATCCTTTAATGGGTTCCAGAGTTATGGCCCCTGAAAGGGCCAAAATTAGCTATTTTGACCTTGTTTGCACAATAGCAGCTTCATTTATGATTTGATTTTAACCAAACTTGCACACAACTTGTATCACCACAAGATCTTGGTTCCTTTCTTGAACTGGCCAGATTCCGTCATGGGTTCCAGAGTTATGGCCCCTTAAAGGTCCAAAATTGGCTATTTTGGCTTTGCAGCCATATAGAGACTTCATTTATGGTTTTATTTGACACAAACTTCCAAAATATCTTCAGCAACAATAAATCTTGGATTCCATGACAAATCAGATCCAATCGTAGGTTCCAGAGTTATTTTATATCTGATTACCTCCCCTGATTGTAATCAAAATGAATTTATATCAGTAAGTACTTATAGGACTTATTTGAAATTTCATTATTGTCATTAGTTGGACTGAGCCAATCATGGTAGATAACTATGGACTGATTTTATGTCAAATTACCTCCCTTTATTTCAAATTAAAATGGGTATATCTCCGTAACTAATGAAGATACTGATCTGAAATTTCATTTATGTCAACAGATTTATTTGGCAGATCCTTCTTTTGTTCACTTACATTTTTTTTTTAATTACTTCCCTTTTACGTTACTATAAATAGCTTATTTTTAGTAACTTTTTTATTATTGGCCATAGGGAAAAACCGAGACCACTTTTCTGTGGTACAACATGGATGGTACCTCCAATTTTTAGGTGTATTTTGACATATCTGTACCTTGTAAGAATTTTTTTTTCTTTTTGGTTAAATTTCTTCCCTTTGTTGTTCCTGTCCTTAGGACTCAGATATTTTTTCTGAGGACCTTCTTGTCCTCAAGTGCAATGATAACAGGTGAGCGATATAGGGCCATCATGGCCCTCTTGTTTTAACTTGGTTTCACTTGTAACAGGAACAGAAACTTGGCTTGGTACTGGGAATATTATCATGAACTATCTGGTCTAGTAGGTAAACTTAATATGTCTATAGTCCAGGGCTGGCCCTAAATAGGAGTGTTGTATTTTGACTTTATATCTCAGTCCTCGAATTTTCACCACAATTTGTGCACTTTGCCGTTATGCAACAAACAAACAATGCACTATTAGCTCGATATTTCGAAGAAAAGGCTAGCTATTGTACTTGCCCCAGCGTCACTGTCGCCGTTGGTTAAAGTTTTGATAAAGTCAAATATCTCTGTTACTTTCCAATCTATTGACTTCAAACTTAAAATAGTTATTCACTATCAAAGTCTACGAGAGGAAAAAAAAATTCCCCATAACTCTGATTAAATTTTGTCAGAGTTTTGTCCCTATTTAACATATAATTTTTATCCCCCGCCGATGAAATCGGGTGGGGGTATTGAAATGGCGTTGTCCGTCCATCAGTCTGCGTCCGTGTGTCCGTCGTCCGTCCGCAGCCATTTCTCAGTAACTAGCAGGTAGAATTTCATTAAACTTAAAATAAACATGAACCAACATACTGTGATGATCCCAGTCAAGTTTTTTTTTATTGGTCAATTTCCCTTAGAGTTATTGCCCTTGATTTAATGAAAAATGCCCAAAAATGTCCGTCCACAGCCATTTCTCAGTAACTATCAGGTAGAATTTCATAAAACTTGACATAAACATGCACCAGCATACTGCGATGATGCCCGTCAAATTTTTTATCGGATTGATTAATTTCCCTTAGAGTTATTGCCCTTGATTAAATGAAAAATCTACATCTGCAGCCATTTCTCAGTAACGAGCTGGTAGAATTTCATGAAACTTGAAATAAATATGAACCAACATACTTTGATGATGCTGGTCATTTTTTTTTTCAATTGGTCAATTTTCCTTAGAGTTATTGCCCTTTAATTGTTTGAAAATCTACAGATTTGTACATAACAAACCTAATCCATTGGTAGAATGTCATTAAACTTCTTTCATTCTTTTCCATGAACATTTAGCATAAACGTGAAGTTTTGTACCCACACCTGATCATAACCTTGCCTTGGGCACACACCCTCATCCTCTCGCCCCCCCCCCCCCCCCCCCAAAGAAAATCTTTCTTTTTTTTCAAACCTTTCGTGAATATTTATTAGCATGCAGAGTTGTACCATTCCCCCACCTCACTCTCCACTCGGTCTTCCCACCACCCCGATCATGCGTCCCCATCCCCCACCCAGTCACCCCAGCTGCCCCCTCTCCCTCCCCCACCCCCTGCACCACAAAAAAAACCCCATTCATTTTCTGTTAAAATGATTTTGACTAGTGAAATTATATGCTTCTTAGTAACATCCTTAACTTTTTGCCAGAAATATTTTTTTGCTATTCCTCACCTCAAGCCCTTTCGGCGGGGGATACCAATTCATCGAATTTGCTTGTTAAGTTTTTGTTTTGGATAAAGTCCAATTTCTGTTACTATCAAAGCTTTTGACTTGAAACTTAAAATAGTTATTCACTATCAAAGTCTACACAAGGAGAAACAATCCCCATAACTCTGACTTTAACTTTGACAGTTATGCCCCTTTTAACTTAGAAAATGTTTTATTAAAGTGCAATATCTATGTAACTTTCAAAGCTATTGACTTGAAACTTTGAATAGTTGTTTACTATCAAAGTCTTCACCAGGAGAAACAATTCTTTTACTCTGTTTGAACTTTGACATATTTATGCTCCCTTTATTTTACTAGGAATGTTCAGGTTACTGTTTTATATAAAGTCCAGTAATCTCTGTTACTTTCATAGTAATTGACTTGAAACTTAAAATACTAATTTACTAACATACACAATTATACAATAAAAAAACTATACTGGTGACAAGTTCTGTACTTTCTGTTAGTTAGCTTTTTAAGACTGAAGCACTTAGAATAGTCTAGTACTGTGAAACATCAGGTGAAACAATCCGTATAATTCTGTTTCTTTATTTGATACAGTTAAGCGCCTTTTTCTGGCAAATCTCTAACTCCGAGTCAAGCACTGCAAAAAGTTGAGTGCCCTGTCTTATGGACAGCTCTTGTTTTCTTCATATCCTTGAAAATAATTCATCAAACTTGCTATAGTTGATATACTGATAGGTGTAGTATTTTATGGAGACTGACTGAGTTATTGTTGAGTATTGTTGAAATTCAGGTTGAGCAATATTGCCAGTCAGTATTAGTATAGATTTTCATAAACAGATTCATGTTCATTCTTGTGCTTGGAGTATATACCACTTTAAATGGGGATATTTTAAACAAAGTAATTTTACAGTGTAATAAATTCTAGAATAATTTTTTTGGATAGAAGGTCTTTGATAGCGTGCATATCAGTAGCATTAGTATGATTTAACGGTGCTGTATATTCTCACTTACAAAAACTCCATGATATTTCATTTTTAGGCAAAGAAAGTGACATAGCCTTGGCAGATGTACTGATGTTTTGGACAGAAGCAAGTTCTGTGCCCCAGATGGGGTTTGACAAAAAACTTGAAGTGGACTTTGTTACCGCTGATAGAAAACTGCCTGTAGCCCATACCTGTGGCATGGTTTTAGAACTTGTATGTGGGTTAGCTGATCCTGATTTATTCAAGGAGCTAGGATATGGTGAAAGCTATTAAGTGGAGTGGAGGATTCCACTTATGTTAAATGCATCAGTGTACAATCAGTTCTGAAGCCATCTATTAGTTTACAGTGAAACAGTTGCAATACTTTAACTCAAGATTCTACCTACTGCTCTTGTTTCAGGCCAGTATGCAACATTTAAATGTTTAGGTCATTGGATCACCACAATACTAAAGTAAAGGAATGGCACATAGCACATCATAAAGCATGTTATAATCTCATTATAGTTAGGAATGAACATTCTTCTGTCTTTTCATGCCGTATGCTGTAAATCTTACTATTTTGTTTGCTTTTGTTTTAGATAGGCCCGCACACACACTAAATTAAATACCTTTATGTTCTGTAGTGCATGCAGTTGAAAACTTTACACTATCCCATACTGTAGGTAGAATTGCATACTTCATGGAAATTTTAGTTAAAATCTTTTAGTTCTTTGTAACAAGTTGGACCAATCAAATTTTTTGTTGCTTAACATTTTTAAAACATATATAAAACCGTATGTTGTGAAAAAATAAATGCTTTGGTTAAAGAAAGCTGTAAAAGCGAGTGTCGTTCGAGTTATAATTTGTGATTTCTCGAAGCCTGAAAATTATGGATGATTCTTTATATTATGATCGAAACATATAAAAAATGAATAAATAGATATCAACAAATATTCATTGAGAAATGACAATTGAAATAATAGTGATTATTTTCGAATGAAAATAAATCCAAAATTATTTAGGCCAGGAATTATCTGGTTTTTTCTCGTTGGTATTTTTAGATAAATGCTATTTTTATACAACTTGTCATTACATATGTATGCCATTTGGAATGCTTCGGTTTCAACAGCAAAACTATCTCTGACGTCACATTATCAATTGCAAACATGGCAGATGAAACAGACACAAAATTCCCACCCACCACACCCTTCACATATGTTTAATTTTGTATTATGGTTACAGATCTAATGGTACTACTCTCGCACGTTATTTGTAACAATAACATGTTAATGTTAATATTGAGAAAAGGGGAATCGGGTAGTGAAACCATTATCCGTGACAAAATAGTTGTACTATTTCTGAATCGTATTGACTATGGAAAAAACCATGAATTACCAATAAAGACATAACCGACTTTTCCGATAATGTTTTTGTTATCGTTCTCTATTTATACATGCGGATTTGTTGATTTTACAAAGATACTGCTGTCAGTTGTTTATTTTCAGGCAACCAAGAGGTGATGTCAAAAACAGGTTCAGTGATGCGCAGGTTGTGGTTCTTTTCAATGTGCTTTGGACATCAATATCATATGTCAGTGACTTGATCTAACTACATCAAACGGTCTATTGTGGTACTCACTGAGCGCTTCAATTTGAACTATTACTGAATCAGTTCTAGACATTATCGATCTAACACGGAGTTTAGACTCGCATAACATTGCAAAAATCTTCAAGGCAGTTTGGAACTGCCAGTCTTGCTACACCAGATGGTAGTTATACCTTCATCAGGAGAACTATTTAAAGCAGATGTATGGAAATTTAACTTAGGGACAACTCTTGCCAGCGACTACGCCTATTGACATACAGGTGATACCTCGTCTATTTGAACTACCAGTACTATTGACTGAATTCCAGATATTATCGGTCTAATACAGATTTAGATTCACTTTTAAAACATTTCAAGATCTTGCGGGAAGGCAGCTGTGAACGGTCAGACTGGCTACATCAGATTGTAGTTATACCTTCATCAGGAGAACAATTTACATCAGATGCATCGAAATGAACTTTAGGTGGAAATGAAGGTTTCAGTTATTGCATCTATAATCGATGGACGACACATGCTAGTGCGTATGCCTGTTTACATATAGATGGTCCATATTTCAACTAACTGAACTACTGCTGACACAGTTGACATTATCGGTCAAATACAGATTTTAGATTCGCTTAACATAAGAATGGGAATGCAGTTTTGATCTGTCAGACTTGCTTTATGATGTACTACAGATTGTAACATAAATATACTTTCTTTTTTACGAGCTATCAGGAGAACAATTGACACCAAATGTATGGAGGTGAAACTCTAAGTGGAAATGAAAGTTATGTGGAAGTTTTAACTATTGAATCTATAATTTGTCATTCAGTGTGTTAACAAGGGACAACACAGGTGGTGATTTCCGTGTATATATATATAGATATATATATATATATCATAAAGAAAACAAACAGAAGTGTTATTTTGAAACATTGACATAGTCAGGTGTACTCCTTGTCAATTAAACAAACTTGATTGTAAACATTGACGGTTTTAACTGAAAGGAATCCATGCTAGAAATAATGACAAAATACAATACATTACACATATTAGTGGCCCTGACCAACCTATAAAGTGGGTCAGTTTAGCCTATTTTCCAAGTACAACCACACTGTTGACCCATTTAAATTTCAAATGAGAAGTCATTGATTATTGTTTATAAAAACTAGTTTTGTTATTCAGTTTGTTACATCTTTGCATTCCATTTCTGTTATTGTATTATTATATCAGCTGACCTAATCGTTTAATGTAATCCAACGCTTTCCCTTACTTTTCTCATTAAAAGAGTTTTTTAGGGTTTTGGTGCGCGGATTTCAAATTGCATTTATTCTTTTAGCATTTGTACTTATAAATGACTTAAAAGAACAGTCAACACGAAGGTGTTTGTTAACTTTTGTATTGCATAATAATGCTAGTTTAATCATAATTTATTCCAAGAAAAAATTCTTGTCGCATCTTTATTAGGGATTCTGACTGCTGGGGATTGGCCATGCATTTGCACATTGATCAACATCTTCTTTTATGGTCTGTAAATGCTGTATGGAATATTCATGAAAGAGGATGTTCGAATATGTAAACATTTTTTTTTTTTGTTAGGTAAATATTCTAGCAATTACTTGGCTGGGTCGTAGGTCTTACTTAGGTGGAATATTCTTCGATCTGGTGAAGTTGCTGGAGTACATTTCAAAATTTAGTTTTTTCTGTGAGCACTGGGTTTTGCCCACAAGCTGTTGCTAGGCTTGGTATCTCCTATGTGTCTCTTTGGCATTGTAAATTTCCTTTCGATAGGACCGAATATTGATATAGTGTTCGCAGAAAAATGCTAGTGTCTGTGTCGTATTGTATGGCAGAAATATTGGTAAATTATTGTACGTGTATTGTACACGGCTGAAATATTGCTAAATTATTTACGTGTATTGTACACGGCAAACATATTGCTAGCCCGTATTGTGCACAGCTGAAATATTGCTAAATTATTTACGTGTATTGTACACGGCAAAAGTATTGCTAGTCCGTATGGTGCAGAGCTGAAATATTGCTAAATTATTTACGTGTATTGTACACGGCAGATATATTGCTAGTCCGTAGTGTGCACGGCAGAAGTATTGCTAATTTATTATACGTTATTGTGCACGGCAGAAATATTGCTAATTTATTATACGTGTATTGTACACGGCAGAAATATTGCTAGTCCGTATTGTGCACGGCAGAAGTATTGCTAATTTGTTATACGCGTATTGTACACGGCAGACATATTGCTAGTCCGTATTTTGCAAGGTAGAAATGTTGCTAAATCAGTGTACTTTTGTTGTATTGCTAGTCCATATTGTATGGCTGAAATGGGTGTGAAATTATGGTACGTATATTGAACATGACAAAGTGCAGTGTACACGGCAGAAATATAGCTATTGTCCGGATAGATATATTTATAGCGCTGCAGAAATTTTGCGTAAAGTTTATTCAAGTGTGCAGGCATGATTGGTCCTCGGTTGTTAGAATTTTCATTACATTGTCTTTCCTGGGTCATTTTATGTGACAAAATTCAGGCTTACATTTAGACAGAAAGATGCGGCCACAAATTATCCAAACTTATTAAATTGTAGGTGAATAATTTGCATAACTTGAAGTGATATTGAATCACCAATTTGCAAATGAAATATTTGTCAGTGTTTGAGAAATTAAAAGGAAGTGTATTTCAGAATTTGTGTTTATTATTATTCTTATGATTCATAATTCAGGTCCTTAAATAATGCAACCCAAAAGTATATACTTTTTCGCTCGTCGCTATGCGGCAAATAATGCCATATGTGGGATCAAACAATTTTACGGCTAAATGAGTTTATTCTCATTACTATATTACTATAAAATTATCATTAAACATTGTGCCAGAATTTCGTTTAAATCTGTCAAAATTTAACAGAGATAAATATAAAAACATAGCTATGGAGCTAGAAATGGCGTTGTCTATATTCTTTATAAGTACGGTTCTAAACATTTGAGTGCAGAAAAAAGTTGAATTATAAATGATCGGGTAGTGTTATAAAAAATACCCTTCAGTAAGACAGACGTACATAATTACCGCACAAAAATAACTTGTAAGTATCGTACCGAAATGCAAAACCAAAGCACACAACACTGCCTGAACAAAAGTGGTAGAATTGTGGATTATATCATTGAAAAGAAAAGAACTCAAATATTTTCTTTTACATGTAAGATTAAACTATCTTCAACTCGTTCACACCAGATCTTTGATTCTTACCTATGCGATATAAAAATGCTTATGTGTGTATGAAAAGTAAAAACATCTTGGTTGGTATCTATTTATTTATTTATTTATTCATTCATTCATCTATTTATTTTGTTGTTAAACTTCGAGACTGTCTCTTGATCTATAGAATAAAGTGTTAATAATAACTTAATTATTTCGACAGCTTGTTTGTGATACTTTAGAAACTCCACAAAATTGTTTCAAAATTCAAAGTTTTCATACATGTACATGTTTTCTGAAAATTAGCCCAAAATAATCTCATTTCAGGCTTCAGCACAATAGTTTCTTTCTAAAATAGCTAAAATATTCATTTTATTACGTCTTCATATTAAACACATACGCTATTTTTTATGAGAAATAACTTTATTTTGATGCATTTTGATTGCCTGGATGCATATAAATGAGTAAAATCAGTGTTAGAAAATGACAATAATATGTATTTAAAATTATTTTTAAGAATTGTTCATATTTGTTTTTTAAATATGTGCATGATAAAATGTAGCATTTTATAAATGTTGTTTAGCCAAAACAAAATCTGATGAGAGAATACGGTCATTTGTTTTGCGTCTTTAATTCAACAGTCTGTTGAAATGACTGTACTACAAAGCTGCATGAAATTAATTTTGTTGTGTAGCTACTTCAATTTTCTTACAAAGAGTGCAAATTCCATACCTATTAGCACATATTTGATGTGATATGTCACTAATTAACAACAATATCCCAAGCAAAAAACTACAGAATCAATGTTATCTCTCAAAACATCTCTCGGTATTCAGGGTAGATTGGCTTATCAGCCTCCTAGGTGGCTGAAAGATAAATATAAGCAGAGTAGATGTGGAGATAACGCTTTAGGGCAGAATGATTTAAAATAACTATAGAGCAATTATATCAATCTTGTGAAGTTAGCTGAAATACGTATATTAGCATAAGCCATACTTAGGGACAAAGCACTTTTACTTTTTTTCAGAATTTTGACTTTAAACTCTGTATATTTGATCACCATCAAGTGTATATGTTCCTGCACATGTTTGGTGCGGCTTTGTTTTTGGGGGCAATGCCCCGAGATTTAACAAACCGTCTTTCAATTTTCTTGTCGAGCTTATGACCTACCTGACAACACACAGAAAACAAGTTCCAAATTATTTACCAAACATAACTTTCATATTGCATTTTGCAATTATATTTTTGATCCAGATATGATTAAATAGATCTACACATTTTATATTAACAGCAGTATGTGAAAAAAACTGCATTATAAATATAGATTATAATAGATCTTCTTAAGCGTAAGAATAATAAAGACGCTTGATTTGATCACGTGATCGATTCTGAAACCGACACTTGTTTTGATCATGTGACCTATTCTGAAATCCAATGACTAGTTTCAATACGCTCAAAAAAATGTGTTCATGATTCTGCGTGAAAATAGCAACTACTAAGGCAACGCCACTGATAAGCCGATAGATTATTGATTTTTTCATCGCCGTGCCTCGACACTGTTGTGGATGTGTATTATGGAAAAACTTCATCAGTTTGCGGCGATTAGTACCGTTTATCAGTATAAATATGCGGCAACATCCTATAGATCCCGATTCGCAATCTGTTAAAATATCTTTTCTGTGCAGGTGTTATTTCTAAAATATTATTTCAGAAAATACAGTGCTGAAATGAAATGCTTTTCGCATGTCTAAGAAAATGTTTTCAAGAGATATGTTATTTATAAAAATTAATACAATATAAAAGATAATAATAATAAAAAATAAAATAAAAAACTGTTTTACTTGAAATAGAATAAGTAGAAAAAATTCATTAATTCATTATTTATTCGTCAGTTTGAATTTATGACTTATTTGGTTCAGTGGGGGGAGGATTAATTTGACAGTATGATTTGTTGTAATTATTACCTAACCTAATAATCGTCAGTAGATTTTTTCTCTCATTGTTCGAATTCGTAAAATCAACTAATAACAGATTACTTCTGTTTTACTATTAAGAACATTTTAAAGCTGAAAGGCATATTTATGTACTTGGTCTGACCTTCCTTATTCGTAATTGTATATTATGTATAATTATATATTTGATCGCGAAATCAGCTGTAAATCGTTAATCAAATGTCTTGTCCACAGCAGTTGCATAAAAATGAATTGAATTTCAAATAGTTACTAAAATTTAATACACAATTGCACGGTGCATATCCATATCGGCGGTTTCTTTGCGAAATATGCTTTATCGGCAGTTCCTTGCATCGGCAACAGCAACTCTTTGCTATAAACAGGTTGGCAGTTATAAAGGTCAGATAAACACACAAAATTAATTAAGCTATAATGTTTCCAGATAGTCATTAGCCTAGAGCCTCTCTGTGCGCAATGCAGAGAGCCTACCTGTGCATCAAAAAAAAAAATGGTATGCCAGGACAAAACCGGAAGTAAGTGGTTTTGAAAAATTCCATTTACATTTCGGCCTCTATTTATCTTTATTATTTGGAAGAATATTGATTTATAAATACAAATAGTGCGCTTGATATGTATGATATCAAAGCAAAAACTGGTTAAAATCTGTGGAAAAAGTCGGGCTAGTGTTCCATGTCAGTACACCATCAACAAATTTCATCGAGTTGCGAGCAAAATGAGCAGCATACCTGTGATCATGGATGGCAGCTCGATTTTTCGCCTCCCATACCAACCTGGACACTGTTTATAGCAAAAAATAGCCGGTGCCGACGCAAAGAAACTGCCGATATAGCAGATTTCGCAGAGTGCGTCGATATGGATATGTACTGTGGATTGGAGAGAGCATCCTGAATATACATGTCATCTAGGGAAGGTTTAAATCAATGGAGATGCTATCAAAAGTTATGGCATCAGAATCTTTCGGGCATGCAGTAATTTCAATAGCAACCACTACGCCACCGCAAATCAGGAGAGATATTTTTTTTTTACTTTTTCCTGAAATCTGACCTCACTATAGGGTCAATAGAAACGCTCTTATTATGGAAAAATACAGCATTTCCCAAACTGAACATGTGCCCGATTCTTTAGTCTAAAGATCAGAACATTATGTATATGACGTGTTTAACATATAATGTTCGGGAAATCCTTGAAAAAGGACCAAAGAAAAAAATCAGTCCCAGATTTTTATTTTAAAAAAAGAAACGCCATATACGCTGATCAAACTGGTATTTATCTGCAGGAAAATTATCGTTTAACGTAAAAAGTGTGCTAAATACTGTTATAATTGCGCGTACATATACGTATTTCATCATTTTTCAGACCGAGTAATTTTTGCTATGGGAGGTAATACACCATTCTGCGATGATAACTTGCCACAGGTGTCCATTATATTTTGGCCTCATTTTCTTGGTAATTATCCCTGCAGATATACATTTATGTTACCAGTTAATGTATTTCATCTATCTGAGGGTGCAAATGATTTCTGATGGTGATATTCGAAGGCAGAACCACGAGAAATCTTGTTCTTTTTCCACGGGCGTTTCGTATCCTAATTTACTCGAACCTAACTGTATACGCCAGTTTGGTAGGTTCATTGATATAACGAGTCACGGTTTTCATAGAGTTTAATGTATTTCTTATATTATGATATTGATAGTTTGAAATACAGGTGAATGTTAAATAACCTAAAATTGAAACAGACAATGTTGATCAACAAACATAACAAACAATATGAATAATAATATCATCATATATCATGTATATTTTTAAGAAATCAGTTACTGAATTTTAGCAATAGTTGGAATGGAAAAAAGGTAGATCTATAAAAATATCTTTTACAGGTGTTTGTGTGTTAACTAATGACGACTCCTTATTAAAATGATGCTTATTTGTAACAAAATACATTCCTGACTTTTTAAATTGATAAGTATTGTACACATTAGAAAACATAGCCTAGATTTTTTCAATGTCAGTTCAAGGAAATCCTGTTCCTTCAAACTTTCAAATATTGGAATATTTTGACTTTCTTTCCAAACTTTCATAAAGTGTTACAAAGTTTGCCTGTTTCTGTTAGACTGTCAAGAACACATGATGTCAGGACATAGAGTGCAAACAGAAGTATTGAAGAAATTGAAATACACTGTATAGTTTTATCTTTTTCATCTTAACAAACCTGGCAAGATCATCATCAGATGGTGGGCTATTAAAATCACTCTGCGTCCGTGGTCCGTCCGTCCGTCAGTCCGTTAACAATTTCTCGTTATCGCATCTCCTCAGAAACTACTGGGGGGATTTTGACCAAACTTTGTCAGAATGATGTATTGGTACCCTAGTTGTGTCCCCCTGAAAATCAGACTGGTTCAACAATTTATGAGTGAGCTATGGCCCTTTGTTTATTTCTATAATTTACATAGATTTATATAGGGAAAAACTTTGAAAACCTTCTTGTCCAAAACCACAGAGCCTAGGGCTTTGATGTTTGGTATGAAGCATTATCTAGTGGTCCTCTACCAAGGTGATTCAAATTATTTCTCTGGGGTCAAATATGGCCCCGCCCTGGGGGTCACATGGTTTATATAGACTTATATAGGGAAAAACTTTGAAAAACCTCTTGTCCAAAACCACAGGGCCTAGGGCTTTGATATTTTGTATGTGACCTCATCTAGTGGTCTTCAACTAAGATTGTTCAAATTATACCCCTAGGGTCAAATATGGCCCCACCCTGGGGGTCATATGGTTTACATAGACTTATATAGGGAAAAACTTTGAAAATCTTCTTGTCCAAACCACAAAGCCTAGGGCTTTGATAATTGTAATGTAGCATCATCTAGTGGTTCTCTACCAAGTTTGTTCAAATTATCCCCCTAGGGTCAAATGTGGCCCCGCCCCGGGGGTCACATGGTTCATATAGACTTACATAGGGAAAAGCTTTTAAAATCTTCTTGTCAATAACTACAACATTCAAATTTGGACCACATGTATATTTTTGAGTGGCAAGATGAACCTTGACATGAGTTGACCTTGATTTTGATCTAGTGACCTACTTTCACATTTCTGTAGCTACAGCCTTCAAATTTGGACCACATGCATAGTTTTGGGCACTTGAAAAAACTTTGACCTTGATTTTGACCTAGTGACCTACTTCCACATTTTTGAAGGTACAGGTATCAAATTTGGACCATATGCATAGTTCCGTGTTTCAAAATGAAATTTGACATTGATTTTGACCTTGTGACCTACTTTCACATTTTTGAAGGTACAGTCTTCAAATTTGGACCACATGCATAGTTTTGTGTTCCGAAATGAAATTTGACCTTGATTTTGACCCAGTGACCTACTTTCTCATTTCTCAAGCTACAGCCTTCAAATTTGGACCACATGCATGGTTTTATGTACCGAAACAAACTTTGACCAAATTGACCTAGTGACCTACTTTCACATTTTTGAAGGTACAAGCTTCAAATTTGGACCATATGCATAGTTCCGTGTTTCAAAATGAAATTTGACATTGATTTTGACCTTGTGACCTACTTTCACATTTTTGAAGGTACAGTCTTCAAATTTGGACCACATGCATAGTTCTGTATTCTGAAATAAAATTTGACCTTGATTTTGACCTAGTGACCTACTTTCACATTTCTCAAGCTACAGCCTTCAAATTTGGACCACATGCATAGTTTTGTGTACCAAAATGAACTTTGACCTTAAGATTGACCTAGTGACCTAGTTTCACATTTCTGTAGCTACAGGCTTCAAATTTAGACCACATGCATAGGATTGTGTACCGAAACAAACTTTGACCTTGACATTGACCTAGTGACCTACTTTCACATTTTTGAAGGTACAGGCTTCAGATTTGGACCACATGCATAGATTTGTGTTCTGAAGTGAAATTTGACCCTTGATTTTGACCTAGTGACCTACTTACACATTTCTCAAGCTAAGCCTTCAAATTTGGACCACTTGCATAGTTTTGTATACCGAATTAAACTTTGACCTTAAGATTGATCTAGTGACCTACTTTCACATTTCTCAAGCTACAGCTTTAGAATTTGGACCACATGCACAGTGTTGTGTACGGAAATGAAATTTGACCTTGAGCTAGTCAGTAAGTCTTGAAATTTGGAACACTCAAAAATGGCACATTGGTGGGCGCCAAGATCACTCTGTGATCTCTTGTTCTGGATTATTGTTCCAGTCACAGACAATAATGCCCTTTACATTTGGTTTGGCTGTGAAACATTCAATATAGCACCAAAAGCAAAATATCAGATACATAGGGTCATGTCTGAGACTTACGCAAGGGGGGATATTCATTCTGTTTGACCAATTGAACTACTAGTAACTTTATGGGATGTTGTGAGAATAGAATTTGCACAGGTTTTATTATGTCTCTCCTCTCATGGTGGAGAAATATTCTTGGTTTCTTAGATATATTTGGGGTTTTTTTTCCATCTGTCAGTCCCCATTTAGTTTGGAGGAAACTTGACAGGAGTCATTAATACCAAGCCTAGTTGTGCACATTGTTGGCATGTTCTTCTAGGGTTATTTTTTAGGAGTTGAGGCCCTTTTATTTAGTTGAGTATTAAAGGCTTGCCCATGCTATTTCTCAACAACACGTGGACCCGCTGTTGTACCGGAATGATTTTCTGCAGTATTTCTTAAAAAAATAAAAAATCTAGAGGTGTGGTGGGGGATGGAGGAGACATATGTTTCTGTGACAACAACTTCTACTTTCATATGATTAAGAGTGAAACATATCGTGTATGCAGATGTGTGTTTTTAGCTCACCTGAGCCAAAGGCTCATGGGGAGCTTTTGTGACTGCTCAATGTCCGTAGTCCGTCGTCAGTCGTGCGTCCGTCAACATTTTCTAAAAAAATCTTCTTCTTAAAAACCACTGGGCAGAATTACACCAAACTTCACAGGAATGATCCTTGGGTGGTCCCCTTTCAAAATTATTCAAAGAATTTAATTCCATGCAGAACTCTGGTTGCCATGGCAACCGAAAGGAAAACCTTTAAAAATCTTCTTGTCCAAAACCACAAGGCGTAGAGCCTTGATATTTAGCATGTGACATCATCTTATGGTCCTCTGTCAAGATTGTTCAAATTGTGCTCTTGGGGTGAAAAGAGGCCCCGCCCCAGGGGTCACAAGTTTTACATAGACTTATATAGTAAAAAACTACATGACCTAGGCCTTTGATATTTTGTATGTAGTATTGCCTTGTTGTCATCTACCAAAATTGTTCAAATTGTGCCCCTGGGGTGAAAAGAGGCCCTGCCCCGGGGGGTCTCATGTTTAACATAGACTTATATAGGAAAAAAAACTTTAAAAATTTTCTTTCCTGAAACTGCAAGGCCTAGGCTTTTGAAATTAAGTATGTTGCCTTTCCTAGTGTTTCTTTTCCAAAATTATTCAAATTATGTCCCTAGGGTGAAAAGAGGCCCTGCCGTGGGGGTACCAAGTTTAACATAGACTTATATATATAGGAATTTAATTAAAGATCTTCTTGTCTGAAAGTTCAAGGCCTAGGCATTTGATATTTGGTGTGTAACATTGCCGCCTGATGGGTCTCTAACAAGTTTTTTCAAATCATGCCCCTGGGGTGAAAAGAGGCCCCGCCGTGGGGGTCATTTGTTATAATTATTAGTTATATAAAAAAAAATACTTCAAATATTATCAGGTCATATTTCCTAGACTGTTTAATTATAACTACCTGATGACCAAAGCAATTAGGGATCACTTGACTGTGACCTTGACCTACTGACCTACTTTCTTGTTTTTTAAGATACAGCCTTGAAATTTGGATGACATGTACTGTTTTGCACACCAATCTTAAAACTGTTTCATTGACCATGAATGTGGCCTACTGACCTACTTTCTAATATTTTAGCATTAGTTTGTCATTTGAAACATGTGGCTCATATTACTCAGGTGAGCGATTCAGGGTCATCATGACCCTCTTGTTAAATGTACTTATCATATGATAAAATGATTGTCAAGTTTCAGTTAATGTTGTTCCCTGATTAAAGTATGTTGATGTCATTACATTTTTAGCTCACCTGTCACAAAGTGACAAGATGAGCTTTTGTGATCGCGCGGTGTCCGTCGTCCGTGCGTGCGTGCGTCCGTAAACTTTTGCTTGTGACCACTCTAGAGGTCACATTTTTCATGGGATCTTTATGAAAGTTGGTCAGAATGTTCATCTTGATGATATCTAGGTCAAGTTTGAAACTGGGTCACGTGCCTTCAAAAACTAGGTCAGTAGGTCTAAAAATAGAAAAACCTTGTGACCTCTCTAGAGGCCATATATTTCACAAGATCTTCATGAAAATTGGTCAGAATGTTCACCTTGATGATATCTAGGTCAAGTTCGAAACTGGGTCACGTGCCTTCAAAAACTAGGTCAGTAGGTCTAAAAATAGAAAAACCTTGTGACCTCTCTAGAGGCCATATATTTCACAAGATCTTCATGAAAATTGGTCAGAACGTTCATCTTGATGATATCTAGGTCAAGTTTGAAACTGGGTCACGTGCCATCAAAAACTAGGTCAGTAGGTCAAATAATAGAAAAACCTTGTGACCTCTCTAGAGGCCACATTTTTCATGGGATCTGTATGAAAGTTGGTCTGAATGTTCATCTTGATGATATCTAGGCCAAATTTGAAACTGGGTCATGTGCCATCAAAAACTAGGTCAGTAGGTCTAAAAATAGAAAAACCTTGTGACCTCTCTAGAGGCCATATATTTCATGAGATCTTCATGAAAATTGGTCAGAATGTTCACCGTGATGATTTCTAGGTCAAGTTTGGAAGTGGGTCACGTGCCATCAAAAACTAGGTCAGTAGGTCAAATAATAGAAAAACCTTGTGACCTCTCTAGAGGCCATATTTTTCATGGGATCTGTATGAAAGTTGGTCTGAATGTTCATCTTGATGATATCTAGGTCAGTTTCGAAAGTGGGTCATGTGCCTTCAAAAACTAGGTCAGTAGGTCAAATAATAAAAAAACCTTGTGACCTCTCTAAAGGCCATATTATTCATGGGATCTGTATGAAAGTTGGTCTGAATGTTCATCTTGATGATATCTAGGTCAAGTTCGAAACAGGGTCATGTGCCGTCAAAAACTAGGTCAGTAGGTCTAAAATAGAAAAACCTTGTGACCTCTCTAGAGGCCATACTTAAGAATGGATCTCCATAAAAATTGGTCAGAATGTTCACCTTGATGATATCTAGGTCAAGTTTGAAACTGGGTCACGTGCCTTAAAAAACTAGGTCAGTAGGTCAAATAATAAAAAAACCTTGTGACCTCTCTAGAGGCCATACTTTTCATGGGATCTGTATGAAACTTGGTCTGAATGTTCATCTTGATGATATCTAGGTCAAGTTTGAAACTGGGTCAACTGCGGTCAAAAACTAGGTCAGTAGGTCTAAAATTATTAAAATCTTTTGACCTCTCTAGAGGCCATATTTTTCAATGGATCTTCATGAAAATTGATCTGAATGTTCACCTTGATGATATCTAGGTCAGTTTCGAAACTGGGTCATGTGCGGTCAAAAACTAGGCCAGTAGGTATAAAAATAGAAAAACCTTGTGACCTCTCTATAGGCCATACTTTTCATGAGATCTTCATGAAAATTAGTGAGAATGTTCACCTTGATGATATCTAGGTAAAATTCAAAACAGGGTCACGTACCTTTGAAAACTAGGTCAATAGGTCAAATAATAGAAAAACCTTGTGGCCTCTCTATAGACCATATTTTTCAATGGATCTTCTTGAAAATTGGTCAGAATTTTTATCTTGATAATATCTAGGTCAAGTTCAAAACTGGGTCACATGAGCTCAAAAACTAGGTCACTATGTCAAATAATAGAAAAAACGACGTCATACTCAAAACTGGGTCATGTGGGAAGAGGTGAGCGATTCAGGACCATCATGGTCCTCTTGTTTAACAATGTCTTTTTTCATAAATGATTATCTACAGAGTGTTTTATAATATCTGTAATTTTGATTTTACACTGTCTGTTGCTTGCCAATCAGTCAGTCAGTGGGTCCACACGTTTACTAAGTTAACTGAGTTGGTCTACATGAAAGTTTACAACAGTGATCTGTGGGAGAGCTGCAGTATGTATGTCGTTTCTATTTGTTACAGCATTAGAGCACCAGAGCTAACAATAGAACTATCTACTAGTCATGAAATATTATGATCAGTTTTAAATTGTTGCCATATTATACCCAGAGTGCCGGTCGTGGACCATTTTGGCCCTATTTGTTAGTTGCAACTGAATGTTGTAAAAAACATATGTTTAATTTTTACAGTAATACTTCCAGTTGCTTGAATATCAGTTAAGTAGTTATTGTTTTCATATAGCTGACAGTTGTCTAGACTGAGACATTTTATGAGATTATGTGTTTACCAGTCCCTGTTTGTTTTCTGATAATAGAAATAGTGTGATGTATGGAACAAAAATGATACACTATCTTAGACTTAATTGGCATTTAGTATAGTTACATATGTTTCATGTTTACAGTCTGTGATTCATTGATTTATTGATCTCAAAATAAAAATCATTTGAAGTATTGTTTTTATTTATCATTGATTACCATTGAAAAGAAATGAAGGTTAAAAAAGGATTAGATAAAAGCATTTTTAAAACTTTTAAATAAAAGTGTTAACATAAATAGACTTATCAAGTTGCAAACTTGAAACTTGTTATACATGATCAACACAATGTGCAAATGTACATGAGACTTTTGGTGCAGCTCAGAGTTATTGCCCGGGCCTTGGACTTAAAGGGGATTGCTGATAATCCTATGTGCCATCTTTAGAACAAGCTTATTGAACCATACATTAAGGTGAAAAAAGTGTGAAAATTGGATATCAAATAAGAAAGTTATGATGACTTTTAATTTCAATATTTAACATAAATGGATGCCATCATATTCACCCCTCTGACGTCATCAGCTGTTTCGTACAATATTTTGTGCAACATATCTATTTTTATTAACCAAGCTTGCAGTATGTTTCAATTCCTTTTTGGTATTACTACACATGTAATCCAACAGTAATAAGTGTGTTTCACCTGCAGAAACATTGTGAAATCTTATATAAATAATACTAAATAATGTTCACATAAACTGATGACGTTCCAGGACACTAAAACAAGCGTCCCTATTCCGTGTTAAAGGTCTATTTAAAAGCGCCATAATTTCTTAACCTTTTCTCTGATTTACAAAATTCTTTCGCTGATGCTTTTATTTTAATAAGAGTAACTCATTACGATGTTTACTGGAATTGTGATAATTCCATTTTTTATAAAATCACCATAATTAGCATTAGCAGTCGTGTAAAGTGAACTACATCTACAGCTTTTGCAATACTGGGTTGAAATTTGGTACCCTTGATAAATATGTAGTGGAAATGCGCATGTGACAATTTAAATGGGGTTAGCGTTATGCATGAGTTATAGCCCTTGGACTGTAATCAATGTATGTAGCTTTTGCAATATTAAAGTTCTCAAAAAAGTATTGGTTTGAAACTTTGTATACTTGATCAACATGAAGTGATGTGTATGTACAACTGTGCATAGCTCTGGTTGTGTATGACAGAGTTATAGCCCTTGGATGTACCCAAAATCATTGTATTAGCAAAATCAATCTTGAGGAGTGAACTACTTTCACAGTTTTCAAAATTGTTATATAAAACTCTGTATACATGATCATCATTAAGTGCAGATATTTGTGACACTATTTTGGGTCAGCTTTGATTATAGGCGGAGTTGCAGAGGTATGAATTTCATCCAGTGATGGTTCTTGTTTTTAAATATGAGGTCCAAGTGCAATAACTCTGCAATGTTGGGTAATTTAAGTAGGATTCAATGAAACTTTGTATACATTATCATCAGCGTGTGTTGTTACGTTTGAGATATTTTATGTCGACCGAAACTGCTATTTTGTCTTTGGATGTATTTTGTGCTTCCGAAGGACCACCCTACCAGAACTGATCTGTGTCATGGAGACAAAAGAAAGATTATTGATGCACAACTATAGATCAACAACATTCAGTGAGCCGTGTCTGCACTGTTAGTTTTGGTTCGACCCATAGAATAGATAGTAATGGTATTGGACTTTGCGAGGTTTTCATGATCTATTCATCTGATTCTATCAAAGCATTTGCCGTGACAAAGAGGTCTAGCAGTAAAATTTACTGTTAGAACTAACAGAATCCTCTCACCCTAGTTAACGGGTATGTCTCAATCAGAGGTCGTTTGGGATCTACGCACATTGCAAAGTTTAATTGAAATCCACAAATTGTTGAAATAATTTGCACTACAGATTTCATATAATACATACGGGCCGTTTTCTAGGAAAACCGAGCTTACTGACATATAATTATTACATAATTTGACATTAAAACAACGCAAATTAATGCATTTTGTGATGTCTTTCAACAGTATTCTAGATACTTGTTACAGTTCATACTAATATAGAGGTTATCATTTCTGCAAAAATTTTATTTTAGTGCCAGCTGTTGCCATGGTGATATTTATTATTACGTAACGGTATTCAACACCTTCGAAATCATGGGTTAGTTACTTTGAAGAACCATTAAGTCCAAAAACAGTAAAAAAAGTAATTGTTTGGCGCATTTCATTCCAGATGGTATAAAGAGAAAACAACATAAATGTATTTATGATGTGAGTCAATAGCATACATGACACGGAAATAAGCCTTAATTAAACGGACGTCATTACGTTTGCATAGCGTATGTTATGTCACATTTATTAACTCGTCAGATTGATAGATGTAAGGGACCATATTTTTGGAGATTTTGAATACGACAGTTTTAAATTTTCAGGAATTATTAAGTAAAGTGAATACTATGTAGTTGTGCATTTAGCTTAATCTCTGTTAATACTTTATCAGTAAGCCCCCTTTTCCATTCTTAATTTGTAAGTCCAGTTTAAAAGAAGTGCTAAAGGAAATATGTCGCACACTACAACACATAAAGATGCTTATGTACACAAAGTTCCATTAAAATCCTACTGAAAAATGTGGAAGTAGTTTATGCTACAAATTTCCTCTAATATAATTCACATAACTAAACTTGGCGATGATTATGTATACCAAATTTCAATGAATCTGACTTCCCAGTGATTTCCCAATTGTAAAGTCAGCCAGTCATAGTAATGACACTGGGCTCTTTGTATCATAATCTTTATTACTCAAGCAATATACAGACATAGCAAGCAAAAAGTTACAGGACACAATGTACTTATACATACCATTTAACATAAAACGATGGAATGCCAGTCCTTTCTCTTAAAGTGTCGCCAGTATTTCTCTTTGAAGATATAAATATAAATCTGTAGCCTCTTGACAGGTCTGTGCGGGTGTAAGGTTGTGCTCCTGCATGATAGCCACGCAAACTTCATACACATCTTGATCACAAGGAATAACTGATCGAAATTCGGCTTCTCTAGAACACGCTGCCATATCAGCCTCTGAAACCGCTACAATCTGATTCTCTGCTTTCCATAATGACGGGAAGAAGTACATATTTTCTGGTCGACCAAATGGCACCATAACATTAGACGAACGTCTAATGTGGTGATTGTTCCACATTCGAAAGGCCATGTCGAGTTCGTCCTGCAACGTGAAACAAACTGAAATATTTTCGACTATCTAGTAACAAGAGTACCGTGATTGAACTACGACAGCCTAAACACTTTGAAAATAAATTGGACCGACGGTTTATGATTAAGAAGAAATCACTATATACATATAAGGAAGTAAGCCCAGTCCATAGCGGCCATGTTTTTTGATGAATCGACATTTATTATATGCCTATATAAATTCTGCAAAAAATCACCTTGTATTTCACAATTAAATATGAACAGGCAGAAAAAAATCCGTATTGTACCTTTTAAATTCCATATTGTACCTTCTGTATTGTATGCTGCCGGACTACTTTCATTAATATGCATGACCTGACACAGTTCTATAAATAGCGCACATAAAAACTTCATTTTGTTCCATTTTAATATCGATAAACATTGAATATTTCGTTCAGTTAAAAACAACAAACAAACAAGGTAGAGGTATATGATAAAAGGGTCATAACAACAGTAGCTAGATCTGGGATTTTGTATTCGGCTCTCATGGATTTTGCAAGGTGGGATTACACTTGGCGCTTGCGCGCTTCATGAGATCCGATCTGGCAAAATCCACTCGAGCAAATACAGCATCCCAGATCAAGCTACTGTTATAATAAGCCTATTATCTTGAACCACAAATCACTAAATACGTTATATTTACAGAGAAAATAAGCCTCAGACCAGACAGTTGTGGCCACTTTTTAACGAATCAACATGCCTTGAGCAATCTTCAACGGACACACGCACTGACAGATGGAAATAGTGATGTCAACAATGAAAGCATCTAAAGGAATGATCCCATGATATGTACCGAGCATCTGAGCTTCAATTGCTTACCATGTTTTAACCATATTAATCTGTCAGAACTAAACTAATTTTCTTGATTCTAGAAGAAAATAATATTCCAACATTCTGACAACAAAGAGCAAAGGACATTTTATCAGATATGTTGCTCAGCAATGAATTGATAAATGATGCCGCGGCTATTCCTGATTAGTTCTGGGATAAATTAATAGTTTGGAATTACCTGAATTAATGCAAGGAAACAAAACTGGACCAAGTCTCTATCAATGAAGTTCCCTTACAGAAGCAAGCCTCTGTGGCGTACATGCTGCGTATTTGCTGTGTATATGCCGCGAACACAGTAGTACGCCAGAGGAGTACATTTTACATACACCGCATGCCGCGTACATGCCGCGTACTATTTCGACGAGTACACAGCATGTACGCAGGAGGTCACTAGTACACTTCAAGTATGCAGCACAGACTCTGAAAATTTAAGGAGTACACTGCATGTACGCAGGAGGGACTTGTACAAGAAAATAGTACACAGCATGTACACCGCAGATACTTCGAAATTTATAACACTTGTATTTAGTTGCATTAAAGTTGTTTCCCCTTGATGCAGTTACGCCATTTTCTTCAGATGTTTACCAAATTACATGCTACAAAAATTGATTTATTTCATTGAAAAGTGGATGAAGAAAAGCATACTAATTTATTTGATAACATCAATCTACATTATTTTGGTAAGGGTAAATACTTATTGATGCATGTCACTTATCTTTTTTCTGTTTTTTTCTGTCCAAATGATCAGCATTTGCATAAGAAAGTTGGTGGGGTAAGGAATTTACATTATCACAGCAGTTTCGCCACAAGAGTACACAGCATGTATGCAGCAGGAGTAAGTACACAGAATGTACGCCGCAGGAGTACACAGCATGTACGCCGCAGGACTCGGGCCAGGAGTACACAGAATGTACGCCGCAGGAGTACACAGCATGTACGCCGCAGGAGTACACAGCATGTACACCGCAGGGGTAGTACACCGCAGGCTCATTTGCATGTGAAAAGTGTATGTGCCGCGTACATGCTGCGTACTATTTCCCGCATACTAAATTCCTCCAGCGTACATCCTGTGTACTATGTAGTCCACAGCATGTACGCAGCAAGTAGTACGCGGCAGAGCTCATTTGCATGTCAAAAGTGTACTACAAACGTACTATCGGTGTATGTGCGGTGTATATCCTGCGTACTATTTAAAGCCCTTGATTTCAGTACACATCATGTACGCATCATATACGCTGTATGTACACAGCAAGAGTACGCAGCAGGCCTTTTTCTTCTGTAAGGGTTTCCACTAAAATTTCCATGATCCTGTAGGTCTCTTAATTGCTCGATCCAGTAATGCATATGGTGTCTTCTTAGGTAACTCCACCAACATTCAATTCTTTGGTTCGCTGTACTGGCTCCATCGATATAAGATCTATCGCTGTCAGGAGAATGGCGCCTGAAAAATGTTTGGAAATTGCGGATGTGTCCATTCTCTGTGCCATAATCTCCCCTAACAAAGCGAGGACACCCAGCAAATTGTTCTACTACCTCGAGAAAGTAGCCACCGATGACTCTGGGGTTATTATTTGTGTTATACACATTCAGCCAAATCATACGTCTGGAAAAACCACAAATACAACCGCTTATACAAAGCCCAAATGGCTCAAGTTTATTGTAGCCATCTAAGTGCCAAATGAAGTTTGGACAAGCAGCATAATAAGCACGCCTGCGAAGACATCTTGCTCTCCGCAGAGACACACCTACCGGGTCCAAGTGATGTAAAATGATACGCACATCTTCCGTTCGTACACTCAAACCATTTTCCTTAAATCTAGCTGCCATCATACGATATCCGTGCAATTGACCGGATTGCCGAAGTTCATTCTGTATAAAGTGAATTGCGCTATCAATGTCTGTAAAATTTCGTCTTTTCAGTCCAAGTTTAGCACTTCCCTATAACCAATTTTCATTATGAAAATGGCAGCTCTTTTACGTTTTCTCATTTGTCAGCTAACACATGCGCACATGTTAGCCACCACGTGTGCACGTGATAAATAAAATATTTCCTATGTCCCCACTATGCCACTGTATTTTACACATACGAAATACACTACTTTTACAGTTACGGGAAGATTCATTCTCTGCCCATAAAAATATTTTCTTATTGACACGATTATGAGTCATATTTTTAAAACGACAAAACTGACGAGTAACTGTACCCCATTGTTTAACCTTTGCTGGTATCCAACTCATTTCCCCATTAATTGCTGTATTTGGTGTATATTTGCCAACCCCAAGAAAATACCTCATTGCACGATTTTGTACAGCTTTAACACAAGAAAATTCTTTATCTCCCCAGATAGCTGCAGAGTAATTTAACACTGGCCACACCATGGAGTCGTACAGTTTGGTGAAAGTTGAGAATTGGAAGCCACCAAAGATTTTACTTTTAGATATTACCAGGCCTAAAGCACGGCCTGCAGATAAAGCTGCTGCCTTGGCCATTACTGCATAATCCAAAAACTCACTGAGTAATACACCTAGATATATACACTTAGAAACTACCTTTAAACTATCTGTTCCCATTTTAAATACAAAATTTGTTACAGCTTTCTTATTTGGTCTAAAATGTACAATATTTGATTTGTCACAGTTAACCAACATATTATTATTACACCAAATATTCACCGTGTCCAACATATTTTGTAAGTCTTCTGGAGATTCAGCCAACAGAGCAACATCATCAGCATACAACAAGATACTAATTTTTTCATTACCAATTTCAATACCTATATCCAGGTCCTTAATGGCAGTTATCAGATCATTGATGTACAGATTAAACAAAATTGGTGACAGTGGGCATCCTTGTTTTAAAGCAGTACCAACTTTGAACCAACGTGATTCAAACCCATTTACCCTTACACAACATTCCACATTCCTATATAAAGATAATATTGCATTATAAAACCTGCCACCAATACCAAATTCTTTTATTTTATCCAATAATGTTGTTCTGTTGACAGTCGTATGCTTTATGAAAATCTACAAAGCATACAAATGTATTAAGTTTCTTTAGTTTTCTTGTTTCTATTATGCTAGTTAAGCTATGAACATGGTCAATACCCTTAATAAAATCATTTTGCTCATCATGAAGAATATCATTTTCTTTACACCAATTACTTATTCTATTGCTAATTATGCTACAATATAGTTCATACATAGACAAAGCAAGTGTTAAACCTCTGTACTGAAGAGGATCCCAGGGATCAGCAGCTGATGATTTTGGTATGGGTGTTATTACCCCTTTAGACCAAGCAGATGGCATAATGCCTGCATTAAAACAGTAGTTAAACAAGTGAATGAAGTTATGCCATGCAATACAAATTCCCCTACTGGAAGGCACCTAATTTTCTCTACTCTATCAATATAATGTAAGTCCACAAGAAACTCTTTATCAGATAGAGATAGGTCAAAATACACCTAAAAATTGGATGTAACATGCATGCTGTACCACAGAAAAGTGGTCTCGATTTTTCTCTACCGCCAGTAATAAAAAAGTTGCAAAAAAATCTATTTATAGTAAAACAAAGGGACGTAATTCTAAAAACAAGGGTGCCTCATGGTGGTGAACATTTGGTCCAAGTTACATCAAAATCCCTCCATGCATGAAGAAGAAATGTTCTGTACAAAGTCATTCTTGAATTTGACCTTTGACCTCTAAATCTGACCTTGACCTTAGACCTAGGGACCTGGTTCTTGCACATGACATGTTGTCTCATCCAGGGGAATATTTGTGCCAACTGATATCTAAATCCTGCTTTGCATGACAAAGTTATAAAACGGACATGGAAAAAAATCCTCTTGACCTTTGATCTCAAAGTGTGACCTTGACCTTTAAGCTAGGGTACTGGGTGTTGCGCACGACATGGTGTCTCATCATGGGGAACATTTATGCCAAGTAATATTGTAATCCCTTGATGGATGACGGAGTTCTGGATCGAACAGGGAAAAAACCTTACTGACCTTTGACTTCCAATTGTGACCTTGACCTTTGAGCTAAGGGTCTGGGCTTTGCGCATGACATGTTGTCTCATCATGGGGAACATTTGTGCCAAGTAATATTAAAATCCCTTCATGGATGGCAGAGTTATGGACGGGACAGGAAAAAAACTCTGTTGACCTTTGACTCCCAATTGTGACCTTGGCCTTTGAGCTAGGGGTCTGGAATTTGCGCGTGACACGTCGTCTCATCATACGCGGCTTTGTGTTAAGTGATATTAAAATCCCTTAAAGAATGTCAGAGTTATGGACCGGACACGAAACAGACCCTGTTCATGCTATGTTAACATTTGACTGCTAAGTGTGACCTTGACCTTTGAGCTAGGGGTCTGAAAGTTGTGCAAGTAATATTAAAATCCCTTCATGGATGGCAGAGTTACGGACTGGACTGGAAAAAAGCCTTGTTGACATTTGACCTTCAATTGTGACCTTGACCTTTAAGCTAGGGTCCAGGTTTTGCGCACGACACGTCGTCTCCTCATGGGGAACATTTGTGCCAAGTAATATTAAAATCCCTTCATGGATGGCAGAGTTATGGACCGGACAGGAAAAAAGCCTTGTTGACCTTTGACCTCCAATTGTGACCTTGACCTTTAAGCTAGGGGTCCAGGTTTTGCGCATGACACGTCGTCTCCTCATGGGGAACATTTGTGCCAACTAATATTAAAATCCCTTCATGGATGGGAGAGTTATGGACCGGACAGGAAAAAAGCCCTGCTGGCCTTTGACCTCCAATTGTGACCTTGACCTTTGAGCTAGGGGTCCGGGATTTGCGCATGACACATCATCTCATCATGGGGAACATTTGTGCCAAGTAATACTAAAATCCCTTCAAGGATGGGAGAGTTGTGGACCGGACAGGAAAAAGACCCTGTTGACCTTTGACCTCCAATTGTGACCTTGACCTTTGAGCTAGGGGTTCAGGTTTTGCGCATGACACGTCGTCTCATCATGGGGAACATTTGTGCCAAGTAATATTAAAATCTCTTCATGGATGACAGAGTTATGGACCGGACACGAAATTGCGGACGGACGGACGGAATGACGGAAAAGTGCATTCCTATAGTCCCTGAAACTGGTTTTCAACCAGTAGGGGACTAATAAGTTTGTGAGCGCTATTAAAGCAGCATCATTTTTTAAAACATCTACAGGTATGTTGTCAAAGCCTGGTGCTTTCCCAGATTTGGCATCCAATAAAACTTTGTATGTTTCTGCAACAGAGATTTGACTGTCCAACTCTGGAATACCACTATTAATTTGGGTGTCATCAACTTGCTGACCCTTGGGATCCACATCAATACCAGTACCATCCACAGAACTAGGCATTTTGACACTTGTGTTCTAAAGCGTTTCAAATTCATCTACCCACCTATCCAAAACAACCATTGGGTCCCTATTAATAGAACCTTTCTGCATTTTTATTTCAAAGGGTATAGACTTAACACACTCTTCCAATTCCTATTTTGCCCATTTCCCTCCAGAATTCAGTTGGATTTGATGTAACTAGTTTTTCTACATCTTCCTGTGCTTTTCTAACAAACCCTCTCTTAGTCTTTTGAACACATTTGTCAAAAATTCTTCTTTTCTCTACAAATATATGTTTTAGATATTTCTTTTGTATGGATTTACATTTTAACCTGTAAGACAGTTACCGCGCTTGGAACAGTATAGACCCGTGCGGATTTTCGAAAATGCTACAGGATATCACAAGAATTCGTCACTTCCCACAAATTAGGTTGGCTTGACCCTTACAGAAGAAAAAGGCCTGCTGCGTACTCTTGCTGTGTACATACAGCGTATATGATGCGTACATGATGTGTACTGAAATCAAGGGCTTTAAATAGTACGCAGGATATACACCGCACATACACCGATAGTACGTTTGTAGTACACTTTTGACATGCAAATGAGCTCTGCCGCGTACTACTTGCTGCGTACATGCTGTGGACTACATAGTACACAGGATGTACGCTGGAGGAATTTAGTATGGGGGAAAATAGTACGCAGCATGTACGCGGCACATACACTTTTCACATGCAAATGAGCCTGCGGTGTACTACCCCTGCGGTGTACATGCTGTGTCCCTCCTGCGGCGTACATGCTGTGTACTCCTGCGGCGTACATTCTGTGTACTCCTGGCCCGAGTCCTGCGGCGTACATGCTGTGTACTCCTGCGGCGTACATTCTGTGTACTCCTGGCCCGAGTCCTGCGGCGTACATGCTGTTACTCCTGCTGCATACATGCTGTGTACTCTTGTGGCGAAACTGCTGTGATAATGTAAATTCCATACCCCACCAACTTTCTTATGCAAATGCTGATCATTTGGACAGAAAAAAACAGAAAAAAGATAAGTGACATGCATCAATAAGTATTTACCCTTACCAAAATAATGTAGATTGATGTTATCAAATAAATTAGTATGCTTTTCTTCATCCACTTTTCAATGAAATAAATCAATTTTTGTAGCATGTAATTTGGTAAACATCTGAAGAAAATGGCGTAACTGCATCAAGGGGAAACAACTTTAATGCAACTAAATACAAGTGTTATAAATTTCGAAGTATCTGCGGTGTACATGCTGTGTACTATTTTCTTGTACAAGTCCCTCCTGCGTACATGCAGTGTACTCCTTAAATTTTCAGAGTCTGTGCTGCATACTTGAAGTGTACTAGTGACCTCCTGCGTACATGCTGTGTACTCGTCGAAATAGTACGCGGCATGTACGCGGCATGCGGTGTATGTAAAATGTACTCCTCTGGCGTACTACTGTGTTCGCGGCATATACACAGCAAATACGCAGCATGTACGCCACAGAGGCTTGCTTCTGTAAGGGGATTCACACAACATCGGACTATCCTGGTCATGCGATCAGTGCACCCATGTTCCGATTGTCACACAGGTGTACCGAAACATATTTATTACTGTGCATATATCAATACATATGTTGTTTTTTTTAGATGTTTTATAGTCGGAAAATAGCAAAATAATAATGTTTATTCTGAGTCGTTTTTTTTAAACATATATAACATTATCATTTTGCTATTTTCCGACTGATTAAAACAAAAGACAATAAAACATTTAAAAAAAACCAAACAACCTGTAACTAAAAGATATTAAGAAGTTTATACATTGAAAACATGGTTAACAAACATGACTGGCAATAAGTAGGATAGTAATAATAATATATGTTAACACATTTAAGACTATGTTAAGAATAAAAAGACTAGCGAGCATGCTGACTAGCTGTAACTGAAAGACAAAAACTGAAACTGAAAATAAAAAAAACGACTCAAAATAAAGTTTCTTGTATCTTGTATGACACAAGTGGTTTACGTATTCTGCAGTTTTTTACTTCTCGCATATGAAAAGACAAACTTCTTGGCACAACAGAGCAGAAGTTATTTCAGGGTGGCCAATTTGGTATCCTACGTACAGGAAAATCGCTCGATTCAGATAACGTGCTTGCCTATAATTTTTCAATTACTTGACTGATATTTAAAAAGCGTCCAAGACAAGAGAACGAATGCTTTCTTTGGTGCAAACAGACATTTTCAATTCTTTTCTCACGGCTTTGTCCAAATGTTTTGTTTTTTGTTTATATAAGTACACAAGTACTTGTACTTTATACATATTTCAACTATTTTTCTTTCCTTTTTATGCCCCCGCATCTACTGATGCGGGAGGCATATAGTGATTGTCCTGTCCGTTTGTCCGAGGTTAACCAAATGGGACCGTTTCATCTACCATCAATACCCCTTACTAGAATGACTTGATACTAATGCAGATGTAACCTGTGACCATTCCACATCTTCAGACATCACCTGACCTCAGTTTGACCTTGACCTCATTTTGGACATAGGTTGCTTTATATGGGCCATCTCTTGGTTAGCAAAATGGGACCGTTTCGTCTAGCATCAATACCCCTTACAAGAATGAATTGATACTAATACAGATGTGAACTGTGACCATTCCTCATCTTCAAACATCACCTTACCTCAGTTTGACCTTGACCTCGTTTTGGACTTGGTGCAGAATCTATGGACAAGGATGTCACCGTGGGCCAATCTCCAAACAGAGTTGTCGTTCGTTCCTCACCATACAATGCTAATGTAACCGGTATGCAAGAGAGTGACCGGGGGCATCAAGTGTTTATTGAACGCAGCTCCTTGTTTGTAGCTGTAATAGTGCAAACCTATTATTTACCACATATGTACTTAATTAGCTGTCATTGTTGTAAATTAAATATGTAAACATTTGCATTTGGGAAGACTCGTTACTAATGTTGCGAGAACTTGTTGGTTGACCCTTTTGCCTTATCTGTTTATATATGTATATATTGGCAGGACCGACATCCCACGCAGGCTACACATGTAACATATTCAAGTTATCGGAGTACATGTAATTTCAGAATTTTCTATTAGCGAAGGACACACATCTTGTGCAGATAAAAATGTAATATTTCGTTCTCGTTATGACAGAAATCACTCTTTTTTTCTACATTTTTTTTTTAAAGTTACATTAAGAGTATGTTTTAGAAATGAAATATGTTTGAAATATCGGCGTCATTTAAGGATTTGCTATAAGCGCAGGACCGACATTCCGCGCAAGTTACAGATGTAGTACCCAACATTAGACATATTCAGATTTGCAAAAACTGTAATTTTAGTCTGTATAATTATAAAACATAGTTTAAGTTATTTGCGCTCAACATCTTTATAAACACTGGTTCAATATGAGTATCAATGTTTTCATCACTAAATTATGCCCTGATGTGGAAAATAATCTTGAAACTTGAGAGAAAGGAACATGATTAATTTTTTTAAAAAGCTGAATGTTTTGAAAAGATTAAACATTTTCCTTCCGATTCATTTTCTTTGAATTGGACTGCAGGGAAAATCTGTGCTAGAAACACTGTATCACAAACAAGAAAAAAATTGCTGCAAGATGCAGCAAATAGATGGTCGCACGGCCCTAAATACAAAGTGTTTGACCCATATTCAAACTTGACCTAGATTTTATCAAGGCAATAATTCTGACCAAATTTCATGAAGATCAATTGAAAAATACTGTCTCCATCGCATACACAAGGTTTTTCTTTGATTTGACCTATGACCTACATTTTGGCCCCAGATGACCCATATTCAAACTCGACCTAGATTTCATCAAGGCAATCATTCTGACATAATTTTATGAAGATTAATTGAAAAATACAGCTTCTATCGCATACACAAGGCTTTTCTTTGATTTGACAGTGTCCTAGTTTTTGACCCCAGAAAAAACCATTTTCGAACTTGGCCTAGATTTCATCAAGATAATCATTCTGACAAAATTTCATGAAAATCAGTTGAAAAATAAAGCCTCTATCGCATACACAAGCTAAATGTTGACAGACGACAGACGCCGGACATCGAGTGATCACAAGAGCTAAAAAAAAACAAGAGGACCATGATGGCCCTATATAGCTCACCTGTTATCATTGCACTTAAGGACAAGTTTTCAAGGTCAAAAGATCATAATAAAAATCAATCAAAAGAATTATGAGAAAATATAGTTGAAATTTTCTTAAAGTAACGTTAAAAACAAGATTTGAAAACTTTTTGTAGAGGTCCACTAGGCAATGCTACATGTCAAATATCTAAGCTCTAGGCCTTCTGGTTTATTTTTAGAAAATTTTGAAGATTTTTCTATGTACAATCAAGTAACCCCATGGGGCGGGGTCATGATTTGAATAAATTTTGTAAAAGTCTACTAGGCAATGCTACATGTCAAATATCTAAGATCTAGGCCTTCTGGTTTATTTTTAGAATTTTTTTTGAAGATTTTCCTATATAAAATCAAATGACCCCTAGGGTGGAGTCAATTTTGACCCCGGGGAACAAGATTTTAAGAAATTTTGTAGAGGTCCACTAGGCAATGCTACAAGTGAAATATCTAGGTTCTAGGCCTTCTGGTTTATTTTTAAATTTTTTTGAAGATTTTCCTATGTAAAATGACCCCTGGGGCAGGGTCAATTTTGACCCAGGGGGTCATGATATGAACAAATTTTGTAGAGGTCCACTAGGTAATGATACATGTGAAATATCTAAGCTTTAGGCCTTCTGTTTTATTTTTAGAAATTTTTTGAAGATTTTCCTATGTAAAATCAAGTGACCCCTAGGGCGGGGTCAATTTTGACCCCCAGGTCATAATTTGAACAACTTTAGTAGAGGTCCACTAGGCAATGCTACATGTCAAATATCTAAGCTCTAGGGCTTCTGGTTTTTGAGAAGAAGATTTTTTAATACTTTCCTATGTAAAATCAAGTGACCCCTGGGGCGGGGTCAATTTTGAAGCCGGGGGTCATGTTTGAACAAATTTTGTAGAGGTCCACTAGGCAATGCTACATGTGAAATATCTAAGCTCTAGGCCTTCTGGTTAATTTCTAGATTTTTTTTGAAGATTTTCCTATGTAAAATCAAGTGACCCCTGGGGCGGGGTCAATTTTGACCCCGGGGTCATGATTTGAACAATTTTAGTAGAGGTCCACTAGGCAATGCTACATGTCAAATATCTAAGCTCTAGGGCTTCTGGTTTTTGAGAAGATTTTTCAAGATTTTCTTATGTAAAATCAAGTGAACCCTGGGGCGGAGTCAATTTTGACCCTGGGGTCATGATTTGAACAAATTTGGTAGAGGTCCACTAGGCATGCTTCACACCAAATATCTAAGCTCTAGGGCTTCTGGTTTTTGAGAAGAAGATTTTTAAAGTTTTTCCTTTCGGTTGCCATGGCAACCAGAGTTCTGCATGGAATTCAATTCTTTGAACAATTTTGAAAGGGGGCCACCCCAGGATCATTCCTTTGAAGTTTGGTGTAATTCTGCCCAGTGGTTTTTAAGAAGAAGATTTTTTTACAAATTGTTGAAGGACAACCCACGACAGACGACGCACAACGGAAATCAAGCGCTCACCTTGTTATTTCGTGACAGGTGAGCTAAAAAGAGTATAAATATGCCCCCAAAAGTAAACAAAATAGTTGGGAATAAATTTATTTCAAGGTAAATATAAGTAAATAAAATGCATTTTTATATTTTACCTGTAGATCTATAAAAAACTGGAAAAAGTTAACTTCACAATGCGACAGTTTGCACAGCCAGACCAGGATTCGAACCTGGAACCTCCCTAAAACACAAATTACCATAAGTAATTTCCTCAATTTTGGGTTGCTCTGCCAATTGAGCTATCTGGCCAGTGGTACTGCAATATCCTAGCAATATCACTTAAGATAAATGTTCAATTTGCGGTTTTTAAAGCTGAAAGGGAGCATGAAAATGTGAACAAGAGATCACAGAGTGATCTTGGTGCCCACCAATGTGCCATTTTTGAGTGTTCCAAATTTCAAGACTTATTGACTAGCTCAAGGTCAAATTTCATTTCCGTACACAACACTGCATGTGGTCCAAATTCAAAAGCTGTAGCTTGAGAAATGTGAAAGTAGGTCACTAGATCAATTTCAAGGATAAAGTTCTTTGTACACAAAACTATGCATGTGCATTAAGTTTGAAGGCTGTAGTTTGAGAAATTTGAAAGTAGGTCACTAGGTCAATCTTAAGGTCAAAGTTTACTTCTGTACACAAAACTATGCAAGTGGTCCAAATTTGAAGGCTGTAGCTTGAGAAATGTGAAAGTAGGTCACTTGGTCAAAATCAAGGTCACATTACGCTTCAGAACACAAATCTATGCATGTGGTCAAAATTTAAAGCCTGTACCTTCAAAAATATGAAAGTAGGTCACTAGGTCAATGTCAAGGTCAAAGTTTGTTTCGGTACACAATCCTATGCATTTGGTCTAAATTTGAAGCCTGTAGCTACAGAAATGTGAAAGTAGGTCACTAGGTCAATCTTAAGGTCAAAGTTCATTTCGGTACACAAAACTATGCAAGTGGTCCAAATTTGAAGGCTGCAGCTCGAGAAATGTGAAAGTAGGTCACTAGGTCAAAATCAAGGTCAAATTTTATTTCGGAACACAGAACTATGCATGTGGTCCAAATTTGAAGCCTGTACCTTCAAAAATGTGGAAGTAGGTCACTAGGTCAATGTAAAGGTCAAAGTTTGTTTCGGTACACAAAACTATGCATGTGGTCCAAATTTGAAGGCTGTAGCTTGAGAAATGTGAAAATAGGTCACTAGGTCAAAATCAAGGTCAAATTTCATTTAGGAACACGAAACTATGCATGTGGTCCAAATTTGAAGCCTGTACCTTCAAAAATGTGAAAGTAGGTCACTAGGTCAATGTCAAGGTCAAAGTTTTTTTCAGGGCACAAAACTATGAATGTGGTCCAAATTTGAAGGCTGTAGCTACAGAAATGTGAAAGTAGGTAACTAGGTCAAAATCAAGGACAACTCATGCCAAGGTTCATCTTGCCACTCAAAACCATACATGTGGTCTAAATTGGAATGTTGTAGGTTATTGACAAGATTTTAAAAGCTTTTCCCTATATAAGTCTATATGAACCATGTGACCCCCAGGGCAGAGCCATATTTGACCCTAGGGGGATAATTTGAACAAACTTGGTAGAGAACCACTAGATGATGCTACATTACAAATGCCAAAGCCCTAGGCTTTGTGGTTTGGACAAGAAGATTTTCAAAGTTTTTCCCTATATAAGTCTATGTAAATCATGTGACCCCTGGAGCGGGGCCATATTTGACCCTAGGGGGATAATTTGAACAATCTTAGTAGAAGACCACTAGATGATGTCACATACAAAATATTAAAGCCCTAGGCCCTGTGGTTTTGAACAAGAGGTTTTTCAAAAGTTTTTCCCTATATAAGTCTATATAAATCATGTGACCCCCAGGGCGGGGCCATATTAAACCCCAGGGAAATAATTTGAATCATCTTGGTAGAGGACCGCTAGATGATGCTTCATACCAAATATCAAAGCCCTAGGCTCTGTGGTTTTGGACAAGAAGATTTTCAAAGTTTTTCCCTATATAAATCTATGTAAATGATAAAAATAAACAAAGGGCCATAACTCACTAAAACTTGTTGAACCAGTCTGATTTTCAGGGGGACACAACTAGGGTACCAATACAACATTCTGACAAAGTTTGGTCAAAATCCCCCTGGTAGTTTCTGAGGAGATGTGATAACGAGAAATTGTTAACGGACTGAAGGACGGACGGAAGGACGACGGACGCAGAGTGATTTGAATAGCCTACCATCATCAGATGGTGGGCTAAAAAAATGGTAATGGGGATATTAGTAATCATTCAAGTTTTCTACCAAGTCAACTCTGTATATAAGCTGACTTACCACCTTTTTTTCTAGCTATTTTTATTTAGGGGCCCAGACTGTCAAAAATAAATGTTTAACATTAGGTATTTGGACATTTTCTCCAACAAGTTAGGGTCTCAGCCCAAAATCTAGGAACGATGGGCTACTGGGCCCCTGCTAGGGGTGTAACAATATGCTAGTCTCATGATACAATATGTATTGTGATACAGATGCAACGATACGTTACATATCGTGATACAAACTGAGTATCATAAGTAAGCATTTATGTGACAAAATAAAAATTAATCAATGTCTCTACTCTTGGAAAGTACTTGAAATTTTAAGAAACTGTAATAAATGATACATTTCTTTCATTTTTCATCGAGTGGGTGCCTAATCTCCCTATAAATCCATATCTACATTTTCGGAAATACTCTTAACATTCAACAATTAATTTCTGATCATAACTGGGAGGTGAAGGCAGTTGTTAAAAACTATGGATATCTTCAAATAAATCAAATAAATGTAGCACAAAATATGCAATTATAGCTGCTGTCACTCATGCAGAAAACCCTGAAAAATGTGTAAGTGTCATAATCTAGGGCCTTTATCACTCTTTATCACTTTAATTTTATGTCAAAAGCACAACTGATTTGTCATTCAATACATTCATACACTTACAAGAGTCCAAAACACAATTTTCGTCTTGTAATCAAAACTAGCAGAAAAGTAGTGGTTGTTATTTATCATCAGGAAGTACATGTATGTACCAGAAGACATAGACTGGCTCCCGTCCCTATGTTTGTTCTTATTTACACATATAGGCCTCATTAATATTCATTAAGAAGGAAGTAGCTCCAGCAGGTTGTTTCTACATTGACATTTTTTATTGCCCCTGGCTCCGAACATAGAACTGTATGGTTCAGCCATCAGATAAAATGTGTTATTTTAGAGGCTCAAGATTTTCTTATTTTGCCTGCAGTATCTATACAAGAGGGCCATGAAGGCCCTGTATCGCTCACCTGACCTATTGTCCTAAAGATCATCAAGATTAACATTCTGACCAAGTTTCATTAGGATATGGCATAAATGTGGCCTCTAAAGTCTTAACTAGCTTTTCCTTTGATTTGACCCGGTGACCTAGTTTTTGACCCGACATGACCCAGATTCGAATTTGACCTAAAGATCATCAAGTTTAACATTCTGACTAAGTTTCATGAAGATACAGTCATAATTGTGGCCTCTAGAGTGTTAACAAGCTTTTCCTTTGATTTGACCTAGTGACCTAGTTTTTGACCCCATCTGACCCAGATTTGAACTTGACCTATAGATCATCAAGATTAACAGTCTGACCAAGTTTCATTTCGATATGGTCATAAATGTGGCCTCTAAAATGTTAACTAGCTTTTCCTTTGATTTGACCCAATGACCTAGTTTTTGGCCCAACATGACCCAGATTCAAACTTGACCTAAAAATCATCAAGTTTAACATTCTGACTATGTTTCATGAAGATACAGTCATAAATGCAGCCTCTAGAGTGTTAATAAGCTTTTCCTTTGATTTGACCTAGTGACCTAGTTTTTGACCCCACCTGACCCAGATTTAAACTTGACCTATAGATCATCAAGATTAACATTTTGACCAAGTTTCATTAAGATATGATCATAAATGTGGCCTCTACAGTGTACACTAGATTTTCCTTTGATTTGACCCGGTGACCTAGTTTTTTATCCTACATGACCCAGATTCAAACTGGACCTTGAGATCATCAAGATTAATATTCTGATCAAGTTTAATGTGGCCTCTACAGTGTTAACAAGCTTTTCCTTTGATTTGACCTAGTGATCTAGTTTTTGACCCCAGATGACCCAATATCGAAATTATCTAAGATTTTACTGAGGGTAACATTCTGACCAAGTTTCATTAAGATTGGGCCAAAAATGTAACCTCTAGAGTGTTAACAGTCAAATTATTGACGACGGACGGACGGATGACGATGGACGACGGACACAGGGCGATCACAAAAGCTCACCTTTGAGCACTTTGTGCTCAGGTGAGCTAATAAAAAAATAACCATACAGCCAGGGAGCCAGGCTAACAGAGCAGATAAATGTACAAGTGGCTTAGGAATGGACTGGAAAATTGGTAACAGTACTTAAGTGGAGATATGGCTCCAGGTATTAATGAGTTAATAGTAACAGAGATTTTAGACTTTAACAAAAAACTTAACCAATAGTGACACAGACCCGAGGGCAGGTGTAATAGCACTACTTTTTCTTTGAAAAGTCAAGCTATAAAACAATATAGTATTGTAAGTATGCATTAATGAATGCATGTAGTTTAAAAACATGACATCACGACACTTAATTTGAGAATACAATTCATCAGAATAAACACAATTTTAACTGTACGGCCCTTGAAAAAAATGGCTGGTATATCCACATTCAATCTCACATAAAGATCTTTAATCTCTACATAGAAAACATTAAAACGCCAAAGAAACTAAGTGATTTTCTTGTATCGGTAACTTTTATTCTACAAAGTGTATAATTGTAAAATTTGGCAAGTAAGAATCTTGGCTGTTACAGTTTGTAAGCACAACAATACATCAGTCAAACCATGGCTTTATGTCAAGTAATAACCCGAATCGCAAATTCACAAGATTTCCACATATACAGATTTCTGCATCTATACATCAGGATCGTTTACACTGTCATCTATACTTTCTAAGTCAAGAGGCTTTAGATTACTTTCATGGTCAGACGCCTCCTTCTCGCTTTCACTATAAGAGTATTGCTCGTCACTTTGATAGCTTGAGGGCTGCTCATCACTGTTGAAATCAGGGATTTCTCCTACTCTTGCATCATAACACCTTCATGACCAGAAGGCTCCTCATTGCCTATAAGGCCCAATGGTACCTTGGTGTTGTCTAGAAGGCTTGCCTTTGTGGGACACTTCAGTGCTACTATGGCTTGACTCTGAAAACAATTAACAGGTCCTTTGTACATACAGAGGTATCCACACACATTTGTATAAACTTCACAAATACATTTTAAGTCAATAGCTGCAGACACACATATAACCCTCATCTAAGCTGGCTGAGACATACACTCTTCGTAATGTCTTGACACCATGGTCATGAACACTAAGTAACAGTTCAAATTCTATTGGACAGTTATAGAGTGGACAAGTCTGATAATTAACAAAAGGGCCATTCTGGACCTATAGCGCTCACCTGAATCATGTTATTTAATACTAAAGGTCATGGTGACCTTGACCTTTGCCCTCAGGCTCAGGGTCACCAATTGACCTGGACCAACATCCTTGTAAGTTTGAAGTTCCTATCCCTAAAAATTGCAGTTTACAATCTTTCTGGTAGTAAAAGGTCATGGTGAAATAGACCATGACATCTGCCCATGAGTATATATCTGCTAGTCAGGACCAAGATCCCCACTAAGTTTTAAGGTCCTAGCCCTAACCAGTGTTATGTTATAAGCTTTTTTGGTACTACAGGTCAGTGTGACCATGAACTTTGCTCTTGGATACTTTTATTAGTCAGGACCAACATCCAGTCTAAGATTGAGGGTCCAATCCCCATGCTTTTCCAAGTTATCAACGGTTTTGGTACTGAAGGTAATAATGACCTTGTGGCCCCCCCTTGGGCAGGGCTACTGTTTACCCCTGGGGCATAATTTGAAAAATGTTGGTGGAGGTCCACTAGTCAATGCTACTTACCAAATACATATGTATAATGCCTAGGCCTTGTGGCTTCAGACAAGAAGGTTTCAAAGTCTTTTCTTTTATTAGTCAATGTAAAATGTGTGACCCCCGGACAAGGCCATTTTTTACTTCAGGAGCAAAATTTTAACAATCTTGGTAGAGGACCACAAAATAATGCTACATACAAAATATCATAGCACAAGGCCTTGTAGTTTCAGACAAAAAGATTTTTGACAGTTCTTCCAATACAAGTCTTTGTAATAATAAAATCTGTAAAAAGATGACTGCAACCAAGAAGAAGAATAGCAGACTCAGTCTGACTGAGTCTGTTCATGAGAGGTAATGAAATGTGCAACACCTCTCACGTCCCCTAGCACTGGCTTAAGGAGAACACTATTACATGATTGTTGGAAGGACTCGATGATCCTAAATGACTAGAAAATATAACAGCACTGAATCAAACTACCTGGTGACTTTTCACAGCCACCACATGACACTTAAAGATTGCTTTTGTGATAGTTAATAAAATCTGTAAAAAAAGATCCATTCAAAGCAAGGAATGCAACCAAGAAGAATAACAGCTGGCTTGGTTTGATTGAGCCTGTTTATGGGAGGTAATGAAATGTCCAACACCTCTAATGCCCCTAGCACCGACTTAAGCAGAACTCCTGGTATAGTGCCTTTTTTTCACCCCAGGGGCATAATTTTAACAATCTTCATAGAGCATAATTAGATGATGCCAAATATCAAGGTTTTGCACTAGTATTGAACTAGAAGATTTTTAAAGATTGTCCTTTCGGTTGCCATAGCAACCAAAGTTCTGCATGGATTTTAATTCTTTGATCAATTTTTAAAAAGGCCACCCAAGGATTATTCCTGTGAAGTTTGGTGTAAATTGCCCAGTTGTTTTGAAGAAGATTTTTCAGAAATTGTTGACAGATGGATGATGCACGATGAACTCCGGACAACAAAGAGTCACAAAAGCTGACCTTGACCCTTTGGCTTCAGTGAGCTAAAAAAATCAAGCATAAACAAGAGCTGTCACTATCGGTGAAGCCCCGAAGCAGACCCAAGAATGCCACAGTTGTATGCGCAAATTCACATATCATTTTGAGACCCTGACCTTGACTTATGAGGCCTCGGTCATAAGCCTAGCACATCTTCTTAATGTGGATACCATTTGTGTCAAATTATTTCAAAATCCCTTGATAAATGGAGTTCTGAACCAGACAAGAAACACCTTTGACTTCAAAGTTTGACCTTGACCTTGGAATTAGGAATATGGGTCAAGCACATGACGCATCTTATTATAGGGAACATTTATGCCAAGTACATGTAATTTCAAAATCCCTTCATCAATGACAGAGTAATGGACCAGACAAAAAACAGACAATGTTAACCTTTGACCTTCAAGTGTGACCTTGACCTTAGAGCTAGGGTTGGAGTCTTGCTCATGACATATCGTCTCATTATGAGAAACATTTGATCAAAGTAATTTTAAAATCCCTTTATGAATAGAAGAATTACGGACCGGACACGAAATATACCCTGTTAAATTTTGACTTATAAGTGTGACCTTGAACTTGGAGCTAAGGGTCTGGGTCTAGCACATGACACATCATATCATTATGGTTAACATTTATGCCAAGTTGTTTCAAAATCCCTTCATGGATGGCAGAGTTATAGACCGGACATTAAACAGACCATGTTAACCTTTGACATCTAAGTGTGACCTTGACCTTTGAGCTAGTGGTCCG